>NC_068368.1:45775366-45937125 GCF_020536995.1 Dreissena polymorpha | reverse complement strand
TAACAAGACGACGAGTGGCACGATACATTGGCGAAATGATTGGTAGAAAAGTTTCGTCGATTGCGATGGCCTAGTTTCGTTGTTCGAAGATCACTTTAAGAGGAAATGCGTCGAAGTATCGCTATTCTGGTGTTGTATACCATCTTTCTGTGTGCAACGGATCCTGTAAACATGGAAGAACCATCCTTACAAACGAAACTGGGCGTTATCTCGGATGGGGAAAACACACCACCTACCCTAGTTATGCAAGATGCGAATGGCTGATTGATGGTATATTTCATATTGTTTTCTTGCTTTTTTGTTGAACTTTGGTACTGAACTCATTTTTGTGCTTATTTATGTCTTAACATGTTATGATTCACAGGTAATGTCGCAACAGATTTAATTAATAGTGTCATGAGTGCTAGTGTTTTTTCCAGGCCGTTTGAGTGTGGCGAATCGCCATGCCCCTTTTTTGTAGCGTCACGTTGCCCCTTTCAAAGCCATTTAGCGCTGCGCTGCCCTTTCATAAGGCCACCGCCCTGCCCTTATATGAGCACCCGCTGTTTTCTGCCCTTATTGATAACATCTTAATTGCCCCTTGACCAAATTTCTAAGCCGACTGGTATCAGATTATGGCCTCCGAGGCAGCGCGTTTGTCAATTAGTCATGCATGAATAACCCCATGTCAGTATCAATCGTTATGTTATACCACTAATTGGTCGGTAATGTGTACTCCTCCACGCTAAAATCGTGGACCATTACTTCGGAGACTTTTGATGAAAAGCTTGATGTTATCCTCGTGGCAATTGTGCATTTCATACATAATTCAGTAATATCAAAACATATTTTTACCCATAATTACATTTAAAAACACAAACAAATTAATTATTTATCGATATCGTCTTTAAGATAATTAATTATTGAATTAATTACTGAGACGTATACTAATTAAAGAAATGCGAATCGTGTATAAGGCGGACGTATGAGACGATTTTACGTTGCTATGCGCACCTGTCGCTTACATCATTTTGACATTTTAACAACATGGTGGATATACAGAATTAAACTGTGACTCGGCAAACATGGCAAATAAAGTCGTAAACGATCAAATTAACGATGGAGATTATAAATTCAGAAGGAATTAATGAAATGTCTGTGATAATCAACTATGCATAAAAATGTTTAGATAGCAAACACATACTAATTTGTAATCTACTCCGTGGTGTATCACGATATTTCATGGAAACGAGTGCTTGCATATTGTAAGCGATCAGTTTACTCGCAATATTAAACATCTGACAGGATTATCTTTAGAAATGGGATAAGACAAACATGGTTTCATTTATATGTTAGTGGATCTGTGTATATCAGATTCATATGCATATATTGTTTTATTATGTTTGTCGTGCTGTACAGTGTATTGAAACAGCATGGAACTTAATGTACATTACAAGGTAAATATATAATATATATCAAAGTAAGTTAAAATACATCAATTACTATAACATGTACCATTAAACAGAGCTCCAGATAAGGGCCGTATAGCCGTAAATACGCCCTTTTTGATGAAGATTTACGCATTTATTTTTATAAACTGGACGTACAATTACGACATTAATATCCATTTTACGCATTTACAACAAAAATCAGGCCGTACCGATACGTCTGCGTCAGCGCGGCGTGATTTGTTGGTCTCTAACCTAACGGCACTTTTCGTTAATTTAAATTACCGAAAAGTTGTAGACTGGTTCATATATTATTGTCTATTCTGTCGCGTGATTTCCTGTAACTTGTAAATCCGTCAAAAACGATATGTCTGCGCACAATTGAATGCCGGCTTAACCAAAAGCGGCTCAAAACAACACTTTGTTGTCATATAATGACTACATACGGTGTCTTCTAACCATCCTGACATTAAATATGTAAACCCAGAAAAAGACATTGTCGCCCCGATATTAAACGATTTGATTGCATCGGTGGCGTAAAACGTTAGAAAACATGATGGGAAACGGATGAGACAGTGAAATAAGTGTTCATTTACTTAGCTTACTAGTTGGCTTGTGTTTTCTTGTCAAGAAAAATGAAGAAATAGTATTACTCATGAGTTTTAATGTGTAGTTGTATTACATGTAGCATCATAATTCAGAATGGAAAACCTAATAGAGTAACTGTTTAAGAAGCTACATATATTTATTTTAATTGCTGCAAATGTTTCCGTAAAGTCAGTTATACACCCTTCAATATCCAAGAACACGGGTAGTACAGTACTACCTGTATTTTTGGATATGGTAGTACAGGTACTAATTGATTTTAAGCGCTTCTCCTTTTCTTTCTGTCAGTGGCAGTACCGTTACTAATTTCACAAATCCTTATCTGGAGCTCTGCCATTAAATGTGCTTGTTTATATTTTATGTTTTTCTACAACTGCCGCTGATGTGATTGCATGTTTCTCCCTCATTCAGGTATTCACGGAACGTTTTTGCCCTTTTTTGCCTAAACTGCGCGCTAAAATGCCCTTTTTGAAAGTAATACGCCATGCCCCCTTTGCCCTCCTGGGAAAAACACTAAGTGCTTTTGAAGTTTGCCTGAAGTCATCCTGAGTTGATCAGAACCCACCATTTGGTTAGAGCTGTTCTCGTCCCACAGTTGGTGCACTTTTTCTCACGTGTAACCTATTAGAAATGTTAAGATGGGAGAAGGTACAACATTGTGCACTAGAATGAATTTATCACTGTTAATTAAAATCCCGCAGGAACCACTAACACGACATGCTCTACCAACTGAGTTCACTGTAGTTGCAATCATCCAACTCTCCACTACTGGTTGCAATAATACAAATCCCGCCTATATTGACCCTCCGGGTACGTATGTACTCATAAAAGCTCAGAGCATTCAAGAAGAATAAGCTCACTGGGATGCTAGTTTTTTCTTCATTCTATTTACCCAGCACCACATGGTGCTGGTGCTATTAAAATTAAAATGATTGAAAAATGAACCAATGACTGAATGAGTTCACGAAACCATGAACACCAGAACACCACTTCTGCAGCTTTATCTCTGACCGATTATCAACATTCACAACACTTATTATACCATCTTAGTTACTTCTTCACACAGACACACATAACATATATATGTATTAACCTTTATGCATATGCAGATTTAGACTGTCATGCACAGCTAGATATTTAACCCAAAGATTGGCATGAAGCCATTTGAAATAAATTATATTCATTGTGTAATTCATTGACCACTATCATGCTTTTTCATGTTCAAAGTTAATGCCATGCCCATAAGTGTCATTATTTATTATGTGGAACTATTGGCATAGAGAATTAGAGATTACCAGAAAGTTCAAGTATTTGTGTTGATATATATGTAGTCCTTCCCCAAAATAAATTTTTAATCTGTATTTGCAGCTAAGCATCCCAACAAGTCGATCTACTTGGAGTTTGAGTTCATAGACACAGAATGCTCCTATGACTTCTTGTTTGTGTTTGACGGGGACTCCTACCTGTCACCGACGCTGGCCAGTCTTAGTGGCCAACATAGACCTGGGCCCATCGTTGCCAATCTGGAAAGGTTATGCTTATGTGTCATGGAGACATCTTTTGTTGTTGTTATCCTCTCTTTAACACAGAGGCCAGGGATTGAGTTCATGGATGTGTGGAAGTTATTATCCCCCCGCCATAGGCGGAGGGATGTTGTTTTAGCGCCTTCCGTCTTTCCGTCCGTCCGGATCCATATCTTGGAAGTGCTTTGGCGGATTTCATTGAAACTTGGTATGAGTATATATATGGATAAGAGAATGATGCACACCAAATGGCATTGTACACCATCTGTTAATAACGGAGTTATGGTCCTTTGTATCTTCAAAAATGCTTTTTTTGTGTCTGGAGCCATATCTTGGATGTGCTTTGGCGAATTTCATTGAAACTTGGAATGAGTATATATATGGATCAGCGGATGATTCATGCCAAATGGCGTTGTACACCATCTGTTAATAACAGAGTTATGGCCCTTTGTATCTTGAAAAAATGCTTTTTTGAGTGTCAAATATAACACTTTTGTGTCCAGAAGCATATTGGCGGGGGATATCAATTCAACGAATTTAACACTACCTAAGTACACATTCGATTATAATAATTTAAAATTAGATAACAGAAATTACTATTTATGCCCCCTTTCGAAGAAAACGGGGCATATAGTGATCGGACTGATCCTTCACACTTTGCGTTTAGGTTTCGAAAAATGCTCATAACGTCTATGTCCCTTGAGATATTACCTTCATATTTGGTATGCATGTGTATATGGACAAGGTCTTTCCATACGCACACAATTTTTTACCCCTGTGACCTTGACCTTGAACTTAGGGTCAGCGTTTAGGTTTCGAAATTTGCGTTTAGGTTTTCAAAAAATTCTCATAACTTCTATGTCCCTTGAGATATAACCTTCATATTTGGTATGCATGTGTATATGGACAATGCCTTTCCATACGCACACAAATTTTGACCCCTGTGACCTTGACCTTGAACTAAGGGTCCGCGTTTAGGTTTCGAAATCTGCGTTTAGGTTACGAAAAATGCTCATAATTTCTATGTCCCTTGAGATATAACCTTCATATTTGGTATGCATGTGTATATGGACATGGCCTTTCCATACGCACAACACATTTTACCCCTGTGACCTTAACCTTGAACTTAGGGTCCGCGTTTAGGTTTTGAAATCTGCGTTTAGGTTTCAAAAATGCTCATAACTTCTATGTCCCTTGAGATATAACCTTCATATTTGATATGCATTTGTACATGGACAAGGTCTTTCCATAAGCACACAAATTTTGACCCCTGTGACCTTGACCTTGAACTAAGTGTCCGCGTTAAGGTTTAGAAATTTGCGTTTAGGTTTTGAAAAATGCTCATAACTTCTATGTTCCTTGAGATATAACCTTCATATTTGGTATGCATGTGTATATGGACAAGGCCTTTCCATACACACAAAAAATTTGACCCCTGTGACCTTGACCTTGAAGATAGGGTCCGCGTTCAGGTTTCAAAATCTACGTTTAGGTTTTGAAAAATGCTCATAACTTCTATGTCCCTTCAGATATAACCTTCATATTTGGCATGCATGTGTATATAGACAAGGCCTTTCCATACGCACACGAATTTTGACCCCTGTGACCTTGACCTTGAACTTAGAGTCCGTGTTAAGGTTTCGAAATCTGCGTTTAGGTTTCGAAAAAAGCTCATAACTTCTTTCTAGCGTTTATAGGGGGAATAAGTCATATCTGACAGCTCTTGTTTTCACTTTAATTGCATTCCGGGTAACATGACCAAACTTTGATTACAGATGCTGGTGTACCTATTCAGCGACAGGAACTATGAACGAACTGGATTTCGGGCCAGCTATTCCATGCAAGACTGTCCATTCAATTGCACTGGCCACGGCAACTGTATTGGACACCAGTGCTACTGCTTTATGGGCCGAACAGGGAATTACTGCCAGCTCGAGGAATGTCCTCAAAACTGTAGCAGTCATGGTGCTTGTGTGATGAAAGATGACAATTCCACGTATAAGTGTCAGTGCGAGAAAGGGTATGCAGGGTATATGTGCAATATTAGTTTGAACAATTCAGAAGGGAGTGAGCTCTGGTACACCTTACTGCCTGAAGGCATGGGACTTGAACCCCGTTCTGCCCATGCCGGTGCTTTTGTGTCTCGGACCGAGTGCTTGTATGTATTTGGTGGGTTTTCGTTGAACGAAGTTTTAAGTGATCTCAACTGTTACTGTATAAACGAAACCACTTGGAATTCTATAAATAGATCTGAGCCCTGGCCGAAAGGTCGTTATGAGCATGCGATAGAACTGTTTGAGGATGGGTTCTACATGTTTGGGGGTATGCTTGACGATGGGAATTACAGTGATGAACTGTGGTTTTTTAATGTCACGTCAGAGACATGGACTCTGTGTGCCAATGAGAGTGTATTCAAACCTTTACAGCTCTCTGGCCACACACTTACGAGGGTTGAAGACAATTTGTATGTGTTCGGGGGGAAAACCAAAGATGGATTATTTTGGTCAAATATTTATAAAATCAATGGACACATTCCAACAGAATGGCAGGAAGTATTACCTCTGGCCGGCAAATCATCGGCTAGAAGGCTTGTAGGACATTCAACCGTTTATCACAAAGAATCAAAATCGCTACTCATCTACGGAGGTTATTCTCACAATGCCGATGAGCCCCGTTATGGGTCGCATAAAGACGAACTGCATTTGTTCCATGTTGAGAACAAAATCTGGTCGAAGATCAAGACGAACGAAGCACTGGACAACGGTCCAGCTCCTAGTCAGCGGTCGTTTCATTCGGCCAACATCATGGGCAACTATATGGTTGTGTTTGGAGGCAACACTCACATACATCACGATGTGGAGAAATGCTACGATTATGAAATATATCTTTATCATCTCGGATGTCATATATGGGTGAAAGCGGAATTGCTTATGGGAAGTATGTACCTTTTCTTTGTGTGTTTGTTTATACAGTGTTTTTGTCCTTCTTTACAAATTAAAAGGTACATTCCCAATTGAGGAAAAAACTACAAATTACAAATTGCCGTCTGAAATATCCCTAAAAAGAAGGAACATTTTGTCAATTTCTTTCCTAAGTGCATGATCTGCAATTTAACCAATAAAATGAGCGCTAAAACTGAACATTTCAAGCCAAAAGCATGTAAATGAATGTTTGCATTGGTTTGTGCAATTATTTATACCAAGCAATGTAAGAGACCCATAATTTCCAAATTTTAAGATTTCACGACTCTAATCTTCCAATTTCAGGGTTTTTCTCAAATTACAATAGGTACTGTACCAGTCCTTTTCTCAATCTGATTATCGGGCAAAACAATTGCTGATATCTGTAATAGTTTGACTGTTTTGAAGCGCATCTCTCTATTTTGCATTGTTTAATGATATCTTTTAAATTAAAATATACAGATTTTTATTTTTGCAAGAGCTTTGTCAAAGAAAAAAAAGAGGATTAGAACTTGGCCCACTGTCACCAGAGCACAACATGCACATGGTTAGCTTTTGTTAGTGCCTAATGTCTGTCTTTATTCATGCGTCATCAACATCTGCTTTATGAACACTCTAGATGCCAGGAGTTCGTTTCATAAACGATCGTACAACAATTTTAACTTATGAGAAAATTTTGTAATCTTAATAAGTAGGCGAACTAGCTCGCAATGCTCATCAAATATATACGGCGCTTGAGATGCCAATGTAATTTATTTAGTACTGAACATTTATAATCATATGATATGGACTTTAGCAATTATTTTTCTTCGAAAAATATATCGTGTCCTAAATGTGTACTACAATGTTCATTGAAACGGTCCCCAGATTTATTGTTAATACTTACATGTAATGCAACTTGCCCAATAATGTTGGTTGTTTTTGAAACTTGGAAACTTCACCCCCTCAAGATAAACATCCATATCAAATGTTCAAATAAAAAAGCTTGTGAACACTATAGGTAACATTTATAGCAAAATATTCATGAAAATGGTTAAAAACATAATATATCCCAATGATATCTCTGTTGATTTTTAAAATTTAAACTGGGTCATGTTAGATATAAAAAAAGGTCACAATAAAGAAAAAAAAAGGTTGTCCACAAATTAAAGAAAAAGCTCATGAACACTCTAGAGGCCACATTTATTGCCCAATCTATTCTTCATTTAACTTGGTCTGAACATTTTCCCCAAAATAATAGTTCTTGATACATGGGAAAGATTTTGTTTTTAAAAATCAAGTTGAAAAAGTTTTTCTCCTAAAAAATAAGGGAGCATTATACATAACTGCGGGTAGTAGTAAGTACAGTGTGTTTTATGGTAGCGTAAAACACACTCTTATCTTTTTTCTTTTGCAGAATACAGTTCAGCACTTGATGACGGCAGGGTGAGTCATGTTGCAGCCGTTGCCTATGGTAACACACTCCTTGTTGCTGGGGGGTACGCTGGATACGTGAAGGGCGACGTCATGGCGTTCAAGTTCCCGCCATTGATTGCTCCACCTAGTGTAAGATACAGGCATACACTGTTGCAGACTAGTTCTTATAAATGTTATTTTATATACATATGTTTTTTTACCTTAAGGCTAAGCCTTAGATCCATACTGCCTTTAATTTTTGGTTACTTAAAATATGTGTATCGGCCAAAACACCTTGCAGGTTTATGTTTCATTCAAACTTAATTAAATGCTCCTTCAACATCTCCAGTTGTTTGGTTGTTTGACTTAATTGGCATATGTAACACATATCAAATTGCCCAAATTGTTGTTTTTCACATGTTTAAGATAGATATAAGAACCAGCACATGTTTATGAAAACAAAACCACATACATAATTTGCAAGTTTTACCTTAACTATCCGACAAACCAGTTTTTTTTTATAAGCAACAAGCTGTGCAAATGAATGATATTTCTTTTCAATCATTGTATAAGCTATTCTGTACGTGTTCACTCACCTTTAAGTTTTTTACAAAATGTAATAAATATCACACTCCATATCAACCTTCAGGAGGCGTAACTGCGCTTTCTGCTTGTGGGTAAAGTGTCTTCCCTGTTGGCCTGTGCAGTTCACACAGGCTAATCAGGGACAGCACTTTCTGCCTAGACTTGATTTTTGTTTAGATATGAGCTCCTTTACGTAAAAATTTTCATAAAAACAGAAAGTGTTAACCCTGATTAGCCTGTGCAGATTGCACAGGCTGATCTGGGATGACACTTTACACATGCATTAAGACCAGTTTTCCCAGAATGAGGGTTATATTTATGACCTTCCCATTGTGAATTCAGTCTGAGGTCAGTCTGGACCTAGATTACTGCACCAACATCACGCTGGCAGACAAATGTCAGAGCAACCCAGACTGCCTACTGTGTACCAAGCAGGGCAGATGCATGCATCGGACACACATCACTGAGCAGGTACTGAACATTGTGAATGCAAATAAATTTTCAGTATCCAGATTTTCAATCATGTTGATTTTTTCAATGATTTTTTTTTGACACTTTGAAATTGATGTATGATGAACATTTTTTTTTAAGAATATCTTCGGCACTATGCGTCCCCGATGAAAAACATAGAACTTCAAATTCAAGTGAATACATTTGAGTATTTTTATTCATAGAGCACGGTAGGAAATCTTAAGTGATACTGAAGTGAAATTTTCTCATGCAATGTGGATTGTGAAACCAAAAGTTAGTACTTAAAGCTAAGCTAGTAATGTAATAGACATTTTTTATAGCTTCATGTTGAAAACAAAATAAAAAAAGCCAGAGACTGAAGGAATAGTTTCGTTTGAAGATATTTTAAGTGCTCTTATTATGCTCCCCCCAAAAAAAATTGGGGGGGGGGAGCATTATAGTCGCCGCTTCGTGTGTCCGTGCGTTTGTCCGTGCGTGTGGCAGTCCGTCCGTTCACAATTTTTGTCAAGGCTATTTCTCGGCAATTAATGACCGGAATTCAATGAAACTTTATGGGAAGCTTAAGTATCAAAAGGAGATGTGCATATTATCAGCCAGTTCTGTTCGGATGATTTTTCACAGAGTTATGGCCCTTTGAAATTTTCCATTAACTGTACATATAGTGCAATTTTTGTCCGGGCTATTTCTCAGCAACTAATGACTGAAATTCAATGAAACTAAATGGGAAGCTTCACTACCAAGAGGAGATGTGCATATTATCAGCCGGTTCTGGCCGGATGATTTTTCACAGAGTTTTGGCCCTTTGAAACTTTCCATTAACTGTACATATAGAGCAATTCTTATCCGGGCTATTTCTCAGCAACTAATGACCGGAATTCAATGAAACTTTATGGGAAGCTTCACTACCAAAAGGAGATGTGCAAATTATCAGCCAGTTCTGTTTGGATGATTTTTCACAGAGTTATGGCCCTTTGAAATTTTCCATTAACTGTACATATAGTGCAATTCTTGACTGGGCTATTTCTCAGCAACTAATGACTGAAATTCAATGAAACTTAATGGGAAGCTTCACTACCAAGAGGAGATGTGCATATTATCAGCCGGTTCTCGTCGGATGATTTTTCACAGAGTTATGGCCCTTTGAAATTTTCCATTGTACATATAGTGCAATTCTTGTCCGAGCTATTTCTCAGAAACTTATTATGGGAATTCAATGAAACTTTATGGGAAGCTTCACTACCAACAGAAGATGTGCATATTATCAGCCGGTTATGGTCGGATGATTTTTCACAGAGTTATGACCCTTTAACATTTTCTATAAACTGTACATATAGTGCAATTCTTGTCCGGGCTATTTCTCCCCAACTACTGACTGGAATACAATGAAGCTTTATGGAAAGCTTAACTACCTTGAGGAGATGCTCATGTTATTTGTGGGTTCTGGTTAAATGATTTATTTACAGAGTTATGGCCCTTTGAAATTTTTAAGTTGCTAAACCATCCATCGTATTATTTTGTCCAAAGTTATGCCCCTCAAGACGTTTCCTTTTATCTGAATATGTAGTGCAATATTGTGACAAAAAACTTTGGGGAGCATCACCCGTCTCCGACGATTACATGTTTTATTACATGGCATTAATTTACGGTCTTCCCCAGCTATGCGGTACATTGAAGAGTGCCATGCCCTACATGCAATTTCCAAGGATCTGCCGCCACCTGTCCATATATGTACATGTATTGTGCCTGAAGTTAATTTTACTTTCTTTTGATTTTATTTCGTTGTATTAATTATTTTCCTGCCCAGCTATGCGGTCCCTTGAAGACAGGCGTGCCCTACATGCAATGTCCAGGGATCTGCAGTCGCCTGTCCTCTTGCGTGTCATGCCTTAGTCAAGGTCAGGGGGCAGCGCGGTCCCAGGACTCGCCGGAACATTGGACCTACATCCAGCCGTGCAACTGGTGTGTCAAGGAGGGTGAATGTCAGCTCAGGTCTAGTAAGTACCGGTATAGCATAGTGGCTCAGTGTTTTTGTATTTGCCACATTTTGGTAGAAATGCGGCCCCATTCCAAATCTCATAAAGTATCTATTTTAATCAAAATGACTTTCAAAAATTCCCAATTAAAGCGGGTATATACGATTTTTTATATGTGTTTAATTGTAATATATTGATAAAATATGTTACAATAACACAAAATAGGCAAGAAAAATTATACATTAAAGCAGAATTTTATAAAATGCAGCAAAGACAAATTAGCGCCCTGAGCCGATAATGACGTACATATTTTCCTACAATAACCGAAGCATTCGTCTTTGTATTAGGATTGGAGATAGTGTTCGTGTGTCGTATAAATAGATGTTGTTGCAGGAATTCGAATAAACCGTTAAACTAAGTTTAGATGCACATTGTACATGTATGATATACATGCTGGCGAATTCGGCTGTACAGCCGTTTTCAATTTCAGAATTAAATATCTGGCTTATTTCGCATTTTTCGACACATGTTCTTCTTAACTTTTATTTTAATTTATATTGAAATATATATATAAAAAGTTTTTTACACAGTATATAAATTCATAAATATTTGACAAAATCGATATACCCGCTTAACAGGTTTTAGATTTTTTGTTGATTTTTAAAAAAATAAATTGTTACGTTTATTTTATATACCTATTTAGTTCTACAATTTGAACCTTAGTAAATAAGATATTGAAAACACTTGTATTCTCAATATTCAAGTATTTGTTAGCAAAAAAAACTCAACACCAATTTCCCACTATAAGTTAAAACGACATATTTTTCCAATACAAAGCACCCCTGCCCTAGAACTAAAATGATGAAAAAGTTCACTTGAAATAGCAAATGGAACTGCACAAGGTCCATGAAAAAAATGAAGAATACTGGCTCCTTTGGCTAGTGAAATGTTTTGGTCAAGTACAAGATTGTACAAGTATTTTACTGGCAAATAAACTAGAATTTTAGCCTGTTATAGTTAAACTATTTTGCAACTTGGATAGACACTAATGTATTGTTTATTTTTTCAGAGCCAACTGGTAACTGTGCAGCCGCCACTAGCACGTCGTCCGGTTTAGTTGGCTGGTGGGGGGATAAGAGCCTCTCCTTGAGCCAGATTGCTCAGTGTCGACTGGAGGACAAACCAGCGGGACTGGTAGAGGTCAAGTGCAGATCGGGAAATATCAATTTTAACCAACCAGACGAGGTAAAAAGATTCCTAATCATACCCTGTGTAAATTTAAAAATGCTTAGTTACAGAAACGAATAATTATGTGAAAAATGTGTATTTTGATAATATGATTAAGTACTAAAAGGCAAAGTGTGGTAACTCTTTGCTGGCATTAAACTAATCTATGTAAATCTAAAATCGGATGTCAATCTTAGGACATAACACTGTCTCAAAAAGCAACACAAAGTTGTTAAAACAGAAATATGTAGATCTACTTTATATTTACAGGTGTCCATTTTGCGTCAGACTAATATGGCAGAGAAATACCGCCGGATCTACACGAGGCCATTGCTCAAGAGCTTCACACGCTGGCGTGGCTGGATTCACCCTTTAAATGCCACAGTGAAACACTTGATTGATCCCTCCCCCAAACAGTTCATGTTGAAGTTGGCGGTCGATAACATCGCAGTGAAGGTGTGGCTTAATAAAGATGCTATTGTTGGTCGTAAGGTGAGTTGTATTTCATTTAGATTTTATTTAATTGCACCATTTTTGTTGAATGATTACATCAAAAGCTTTACCCTTTCCCTCTCACAAGCAAAGTGAGAATGGGTATGTGCAAACAGCATAAAACCAGAACAGCCTACGAGTAACTCACAGTCTGTTCAGGTTTTATGCTGTTTAAAACTTGAATCTAGTAAGAAAGGTCGTAAGTTAAATTTAACTTTCTAAGGGACTACAAATGCGTAAAAATACGTATAAGTGGGAAAGGGTTAAAGCTTATTGTGAGATGCTCAAGTCTGTCTTCTGGATAGAACCAGTACTTGGTGGTTTTAGGGGAGCAGCTTGCAAGGCCTTTTTAGCTCATCTGAGCACAGCATGCTCATGGTGAGCTTTTGTGATCGTCTTTTGTCCGTCGTTCGTTTGCCTTGTTAACTCTCTGGAGGCCACATTTATTGTCCAATCTTCATGCAATTTGGTCTTAAGATTGGTCTCAATGATATCTCGGATGAGTTCGAAAATGGTTACGCTTGAAAAACATGGCTGCCAAGGGGCGGGGCATTTTTCCTTATGTGGCTATATATGGCTATAGTTAAATCTTGTTAACACTCTAGAGACCACACTTATTGTCTGATCTTCATGAAACTTGGTCAGAAGATTCTTCCCAATAATATCTTGGTCTAGTTAGAAAATGATGCCGGTTGGTTGAAAAACATGGCCGCCAGGGGGCGGGGCATTTTTCCTTATATGGCTATAGTAAAACCTTGTTAACACTCTAGAGGCCACATTTATTGTCCGATCTTCATGAAATATGGTCAGAAGATTTGTCTTATTGATATCTTGGATTAGTTTGAAAATGGTTAGGTTTGCTTGAAAATCAGGGCTGCCAAGGGGCGGGGCATTTTTCCATATATGGCTATAGTAAAACCTTGTTAACACACTAGAGGCCACATTTATTGTCCAATCTTCATGAATTTGGTCAGAAGATTGGTCTCAAAGATATCTTGGATGAGTTTGAAAATAATTGTGTTTGCTTGAAGAACATGGCTTCCAAGGGGTGGGGCCTTTATCCTGATATGGCTATAGTAAAATCTTGTTAACACTCTAGAGGCCACATTTACTGTCCGATCTTTATGAAACTTGGTTAGAAGATTCATCCCGATAATATCTTGGACGTGTTCAAAAATGATGCCGGTTGGTTGGCAAACATGGCTGCCAGGGGGCGGGGCATTTTTCCTTATATGGTTATAGTAAAACCTTTTTAACACTCTTAAGGCCACATGTATTTTCCGATCCTCATGAAACTTGGCCAGAAGATTTGTCCCAATAATATCTTGTTATCTTAGGTGAGCGACTTTGGGCCTTTCAGGCCCTCATGTTTTTAACCAGGTTTTTTAACCAGGTTTTCCGAAGGAAAAAACTGGTTATCAGATTGGCGAATGCGGGCGGGCTGGCTGGCTGGCTGGCGGGCGGGCGGAACAAGCTTGTCCGGGCCATAACTATGTCGTTCATTGTCAGATTTTAAAATCATTTGGCACATTTGTTCACCATCATTGGACGGTGTGTCGCGCGAAATAATTACGTCGATATCTCCAAGGTCAAGGTCACACTTTGAGTTCAAAGGTCAAAAATGGCCATAAATGAGCTTGTCCTGGCCATAACTATGTCATTCATTGTGAGATTTTAAAATCATTTGGCACATTTGTTCACCATCATGGGACGGTGTGTCGCACGAAAGAATCACGTCAATATCTCCAATGTCAAGGTCGCCATGACTAAAAATAGATTTTTTTTAAAAACAAACTTACAAAGGGGGTTAATTTTGTTTGTTCATTTCAAAAGTTCAGTTTGAGTTTTCTCCCTTTATCAGATTTTTTTTTCACAATGAAAACCTTTTTTGTGACAATTTTGTCCCTTGTTAAATTTGGGACTGTGAACTTTATCCATTAAGTTGAGAATTTAAATGTCAACATACCTAATATTTGACCAATATATATTAAACTGAAAAGGGCACTTTGAACACGCAGTATTTTGTCAAAAGGGCACTTTCGAGTGCGCGGGCGTTTCTGGAATGCTTCCTCTTGCATGTTAATTTATATGTTATTAATAATTGTTAGAATATAATATTCCCATTATTATTAAACAATTCAAAAGTCTACAAAGAGGATTAAATTTATTACAATGTATTGTTATAAGAGATTTATTAATACATCATATGTAAAAAAAATAAAAATAAATAAAATTTTAAGGCAGGGGGGGCTCTAGGAAGGACAGTCCTGAGCTTTGGGAGGGCTGGGTGGGGTGCCCTTCAATGGACATGATGCCGCCTGTCAATCAAATCCTTATCTAAGAATTGATCTACCAATCAGCGATCGATTAATCGGGCGCGTTAGTTAGCAACGAACTGTCCGCCATTTCCTAGACAAGCTATGTCTAGGTTCACTTTTATTTTAACGTGTTTCTTTTGTTTTCCTCTTTAAAAGACGTACATGTAGATTAAAATGGTTTCAATGGGGATTATGTAACTCGGACAATCGATATCCTGAAAGGTTAGTTGGTGGCATTGAATTTATATCGTTTCCAAAGGCGAAAAGAGATCTTGAGAAGTGTAAGAGATAAATGCATGCGGTCGTCCCCACGAACAACTGAACATCAACACTGTCAAAGACAATTACAATATATCTTTTCATCATATAAACTAGCAGATTTAAATAGTTTTTGTTATCGATCTGATCATCACATAAAAGTTCATGTTTTTTTAATAGTTTTATCAGCTACTAGGTGATTATTAGAAGCAATGTTCATCTGCATTACTTTAAGAGAAATAAAACCCAGCATGAAGCCTAATTCATGCTGTGTTTTATTACTCTGATAGTAATGCACTTTATTGCCATTATACATGTTATTAGAAGGTGACATGTGATATCTTAATAACGGTATCTACACATGTGCAGACATGCGGTGTCACCAATGAACGCGTTTAATCCACACTTGGAGATCAAATGCCTAATACTCTTTTTTTTCAAAGAATTTCTTTATTTTGTTTGAAAAAAACAAAATGAAAATGAAATATGGCAAAAATGGTGTAAATAGGGTTAATGTAACTCCAGAAAGATAAGTTACATTAATTAAATATATACCATTTCCAACGTGGAAATGTGGTCTTGACAAGAGCGAGTGGAAGCTTCAATGTGTAGAATTACCGAGATCACCCTTATAGAACATTAATTTATTTAAAAATCTGGACATGTCATGTAAGTTATAACTACGCATTATAAGTCCCCTACAGGTTTCACCTGAGGGGACTTATGGTTTTGTCTCCGTCCGTCCGTCACACTTTTCTGGATCCTGCGATAACTTTAAAAGTTCTTAATATTTTTTCATAAAAAGCTTGGAATATGGATAAATGGCGATATGGACATTATGCATGTCATTTCATTTCGTTCCTACGTCAAAATTTATGGTTTTGCTATGGCAACAAATAGACTAGAAATACTGCTGAAAATGGTGGTTTTTCTGGATCCTGCGATAACTTTTAAAGTTTTTAATATTTTTTCATGAAACTTGAAACATGGATAGATGGCAATATGGACATTATCCACGTCATTTCATTTTGTTCCGACATAAAAAATTCTGGTTGCTATGGCAACAAATAGACTGGACATACTGCTGAAAATGGTGGTTTTCTGGATCCTGCGATAACTTTTAAAGTTCTTAATATTTTTTCATGAAACTTGAAACATGGATAGATGGCAATATAGACATTATGCACGTCATTTCATTTTGTTCCTAAATAAAAAAAATTGGTTGCTATGGCAACAAATATATAAAAAAATCTGGAATTTCTGACAATGGTGGAGCTGGTAGGGGACTTATATTGCTTGAAAATAGTCTTGTTAAGTATGAATTATATCACGTGTGCATGTAGAATAATAGAGAATATTGATACTCACTTTGCGTAACTTAACGAAATTCCCGTTGTAAATCAAGTTTTTTGTGGGTAAGAAACAAGTGGAAACTATTTTATGTTTCTATTTAAATAAAAACATATCGATAAATGCCATTGCCTAACATTTATTATTACTGATATAACCAATAAATGCGTTTACTTATGGGAAGTTGGTACCTGCTCAAGCGTCTGATACTGGTACATGTAGCTTTACCGAATTCCCCTTCATACAACGCTACTTTATATCAGACAATGACCAAACAGATTGAGTTGTCTTGCACTTTCAATTATAGTGATAAATGTCCCATAAGCAATGTTTAATATTATTAATATAACTTGTATACGTAATAAGATGTGGAATTTTGGCACCCACTCGGTGTCAGAAAGCGCGTTAAACTTCACAGAAATTCCAGTTTTAAAGCCCTATTTTCCATAAAAATCTTCCAGACTATTGCGTAAATCTATATGCAGTCTATAGGCAAAGAAGCCAGTTTGCTGTTAGCTTGTCTAGGTTTGCTACCCGCTGAGCCATGTGATTGAGTGGGCGGAGCGATCATCGTCCAGGTGTCATGTCAATTTAGGCCTAGCTGGAGCACTGCATTTAGCTCTTTTTATACTCCCATTACCATTGGTAGTGGGGGGCTTTATAGGAGTCACTTTGTGGTCGGTGTGTCGGTCTGTCCCGAAATCTTGTCCGGGCAATAACTTTGTTGTTCATTGTGAGATTTTAAAATCATTGGGCATATTTGTTCACCATCATTAGACGGTGTGTTGCGCGAAAGAATTGCATAGATATCTTAAAGGTCAATGTCACCCTTTGAGTTCAAAGGTCAATAATGGCCATAAATAAGCTTGTCTGGGCCATAACTATGTCGTTCATTGTGAGATTTTATAATCATTTGGCACATTTGTTCACCATCATTGGATGGTGTGTCGCGCGAAAGAATAACATTGATTGCTTCAAGGACAAGGTCACAATTTGAGTTCAAAGGTAAAACAAGGCCATAAATGAGCTTGTCCGGGCCATAACTATGTCGTTCATTCTGAGGTTTTCAAGTCATTTGGCACATTTGTTCACCATCTCTGGACGGTGTGTTGCGCGAAAGAATTACGTCAGTATCTCCAAGGTCAAGGTCACACTTTGAGTTCAAATGTCACAAATGGCAATAAATGAGCTTGTCCAGGCCATAACTATGTTGTTCATTACCTTCATCAGCGTTGGCATCGACGTCTGGTTAAGTTTTGCGTTTAGGTCCGATTTTCTCATAAAGTATCAATGCTATTGCATTCAAACTTGTTACACTTACTTACTTTCATGAGGGGACTGGGCAGGCAAAGTAAGATAACTCTGGCATGCATTTTTTTATGTAACTCTGACTGGCATTTGGACGGAATTATGGGCCCTTTATACTTAGAAAATTGAAAATTTGGTTAAGTTTTGTGTTTTGGTCCACTTTACCCCTAATGTATCATAGATATTGCTTTCATACTTGGAACACTCACAAACTATCATAAGGGGACAGTAAAAGGACAAGTTGCATAACTCTGGTTGTCATTTCTACGGAATTATGGCCCTTTTTTGACTTAGTAACTTTGAATATATGGTTAAATTTTGTATTTTGATCCACTTTACCCCTAATGTATCATGGATATTGCTTGCATACTTGGAACACCCGCAAACTATCATAAGGGGACAGTAAAGGACAAGTTGCATAACTCTGGTTGTCATTTTTATGGAATTATGGCCCTTTTTTGTCTTAGTAACTTTGAATATATGGTTAAACTTTGTGTTTAGATCCACTTTACTTCTAAAGTATCAAGGCTATTGCTTTTAAACTTCAAATACTTTCATGCTATCATGAGGGTACTGTTCCTGGCAAGTTGAATTTTACCTTGACCTTTGAATGACCTTGTATTTTTATGATTTTTTAAACATGGTTAAAAAACACATTTTTTTTTGTATTATTTTATTTTTGAAATACTGTCCAACCATCCCACCCAGGAATCCCCCCCAAAAGAGCATTTTTTTGCATTTTTTGAAGAAAATGTAATAAATGACCACACCCCCACACTATACACCCCCCTCCACTCCACCCCTCCTTCCTTTGTGATTGAAATTGAGATAGGTCCCTTCACCTTTAAAAAGAAAAATAGATGAGCGGTCTGCAACCGCAAGGCTGTGCTCTTGTTGGATTACAACATCATTATAAATTATGAGCTTGTTTGCTACATGGTAACTTTTAACATGGTATGTTTAGTTGCCAATGGAGAGTTTATTGGAGGAAAATTACACAGAACTTTCCATAAAGGTATGAAATTTTCAACTTTATCTTAAACTGTTAAAAAATATACAATATGTAGGACTATGACAAAGCATGGTAAAAGTTATAAAGTATCAATTGCAAGTTTGAAAAAATGCGTATTTCAGGAAAGAATTATGAACATCGGTATAGGTGATAACCCGCTCGAGTTGAAATCAAGGGCAGATAACTCTTTGTTGTTCCCCAACACGTCTCCAGGCACGCGCTACTACCTGGATCTTGAAGGGGAATATTTGTACCCTTCCAGTACCAACAGTCAACCAGCCATCAATGAGAAACTCTACAGCATCGAACTGAAGTGGGACGGCTCGGCTTCCAATGGTAGGTGTGGGCTTTATTTGTGGTACTTTCTGGGAAAACTGTGCTTACTGCTTGTTCGTAAGTGTTTTGTCAGATTAGTCTGTGCAGTCGGCACAGGCTAATCTTTGACTTTACTTTTGGTTAGACTGCTAATGTTTGATAAAAGTTTAACCCTTTCAGTGCGGGAACCGAGTTTTAAAGGCCTTTGCAAACAGTTTGGATCCAGATGAGACGTCACAGAACGTGGCGTCTCATCTGGATCCAAACTGTTTGCTATTCTGATAGTATTCTTTGAAAAAAAATGAAGAAAATGCTTATTTTAGAAATTCAGCAGACGTCATTTTAGCAGACGACAAATTTCCCAGCATGCAAAGGGTTAAGCACATGCATTAAGCCAGTTTTCCCCAAATGAGGCTCATTTAATGGAAAGTTTAAATATGAGGTCAGGCTTTTTCCGCCCCATGCCACGGGTCCCATTCGGCCCCATTCCCAATGCAAATCTGGTAGTTTTTTTCCCAATTGAAAAAAAAAATTCCCAATTCCAAAAAAAAAAAAAAAAAAAAAAAATTTTTTTTTTTTTTTAACTTAAAATATATAAGTTAACCTGATCCGGTGTAGAAAATAGAAAGTGTTGCATAATTTAAGAATCTGTTGCCTTGAATTTGTTTTAAAGACTGTAAAATATGTTATTATTATTTAAGACTTTCCTTATTTTCCTCAAAATCCGGCGCTTCGCACGATTTTTTTCACCTCAAAAAAGGCCAGGCCTTTTCCCCAAATTCAGATTAAAAAACCTGCAGTTATCTCACATGTTCATAATACTTTGTAAAATTTTAATAATAAGTTATCAAAATAGTCGTTATTTACCAGTTAACGGCTTCTTTGAAATATAAGAAACACTATTTACATGCGATAATTTTTCCCAATTGAGCCAATTTTGCGAATAATTTTTTTCCCAAAATGGGGGTTTTCATGACGCGAAATTCCCAAAATTCCAGTGTGGCGTTTTCCCAAAATGGAGCGGAAAAAGCCTGGAGGTATGAGAGTCAGCTTTTCAAAGGTTTTTGCGATCAGTGTTTTGCATCAAAACACAGTTAAAGCATGGCTGTTTTACAAACTGCAATTGTTGCTTGTTCTGTTAACATATGTGAAAAATGTTAATCTTTAAGAGTTATTTGACATGGCAATTTCATAATTTAACATTGCAATTTCATAATTTTACTTAAATTTAACTTTTAAGCATAAAATAGAATTAATGATCCTTGACTATAAACGTTAAAACCTAATTACAAGCCTATCTCTTTTGAAATGAACTGGTCAGTGGAAGCTTTGTTTACTTTCTGGCTTTGATGGTTATTTGTAAATATAAAACAGTGTTTTTTTCCCTTTAAATTCAGGTTGGTAAACGGCCTCATTCCCCATAGAAAGAAGTATATATTTTTCCCTAATGGGACCTTACAATTTTTAATTGAAGGTTTCCAAACAAAATAACTTTTTTTGCAGATCTCAACGTTAAGTTCATCTCCCATCCAAATCGATAAATTGATTTTTAGTAAATATTATATTGAAAACACTCTTATTCTCAATTTTGAAGGATTAGTTAGTTAAACAACAACACAAATTCCCGATTTTAGTAAAAATGCATGATTTTTTCCAATCCAAAATGACCCAGCACCATTCACAAAATGGTAAAAAAAACACTAAAAATATTACCCATATTTAGCCTCTGAATTTTCTCCCTCATTTTTCATCTATTCCAGTATAACTTAGTGCAAATAACATGATTTCAATATTATATTATAATTATAATATAGGCAACAGTCTGTCAGTACTGCACGCGTTCAGCTTCGAATTTCTGGAACCCTACAGCGTTGGAGACTGCGCAAACTTCACCAGCTGCCTGGCCTGCATGACGGACACAGCATGTGGCTGGTGTGACGTTGAAGCCCGATGCATGCCAAGGAACACAAGCACGTCAGCCTGCGCCCAGGAGGGGCACCAGCTGATGATCACGGAGCCATCTGTGTGTACAGTGTGCGATGACCATGTGGAGTGTCTGTCGTGTGCCAAGGTATAGAGGATATTTGTTCATGTCAGTGTAAGACCGTTTTTATTTCATGAGTGAACATAGAAAAAATTATTTTTCTATGATCACGAGTAGAATAACAAACGATTTTACTCTAATTTTCTATGATCACGAGTGAATAACAAACGATCTTACACTGACATGAACAAATTTTCTGTTCCTTTTATTCCCCTTTTTCAATAAAATAATTTTCCCTGTGTCCCTTTTGCTTAAAAGTTACCCTTTCTCGGAGTTTCTCCAGTGGCGTGCCTCAATATATTTGAAAACACAAAATGACGTCATGAGTGTGACAAAATGACGTCATTTTACCAGCGAGATTCTCCAGTTAAACTCTTTTACAATGTAAATAAACGATGAAAAAATATAAGATAAAAAGAGAGTTTGTTGGATTCGGTGGAATGTCGATTTTAATTCACTCGTGATCATAGAAAATATATATAAAATTATTAATGATAATCTAAAAAAAGAAAAATGGAGTTTGTTCTTTTCACTGGTGAAAATAACAATTTGTTCTTTTCACTGCTGTTATTTCATTGCAGAATTCTCATACTTTATCATTAGGTATAAAAGAAAAGACTGTCTTCACTGATGGGCTTCATTTTCTTCACTGATGGGCTTTATTGTCTTCACTAATGGGCTTTATTTTCTTCACTAATGGGCTCTATTTTCTTCACTGATGGGCTTTATTTTCTTCACTTATGGGCTTTAGTTCTCACTGATGGGCTTTATTTTCTTCACTAATGGACTTTATTTCTTCACTGATGGGCTTTATTTTCTTCACTGATGGGCTCTATTTTTAATGTAAGACTGAAGTGTTAAAATTGGGAAAGAAGTGTTATTTGTTTTAGTAACTAATACTTTTAAATTGAGAATAATATTTTTCTTAATATTACATTTACTAAGGTTCAATTTTAGAGCTGGATAGAAAGATGAACAAAATGTTTCAAGTAATAAGAACAAAATGTTTTCAAAACCTTTAAATTTGAGGCAGTAAGTCAGGACAAACCTTACTTTTTGAGATAGGGAATATAGCTTGGCCCCAAAACATGGCATTGTCTTCACTGATGGGCTGTTCTTATTAATCTACTGATTCAATGTACATACTTGGGTACAAAAGTTCTTTATAAAACATGTTCTGTTTCTTGAGGAACCTAACTACTATCATCATAATTAATTGAACTTCATAAAGCAATAATAAATTTGTTGATTATCAAGTACCCACAAGTTACTGATTTGCATAAAACACGCATATATTCCTTTTACCTGTTATCCTCACCAAATAATTTTTTCCCTGCTACAAATTTAAAAGGGCATACTGAAATCACCAAGAAAAACTGTCTGTCTTTTTGTCTGTCCGTCTGTCTGTCAATACATACTTGTTTCTGATTTTCTCTTAAACCATTCAGAGTCCAATATTCATACAAGCAAAGTCTGTTTTTTAAGGTATGAATTTGGGCATGTGCACTTTTTATTCCCCCACAAACGAAGTTTAGGGGGGTATATAGGACTGAGCTTGTCTGTCTGTCTGTCGGTTGGGCCGTATTCAGTGTCCGCTCTCTAATTCAAGTTGTTTTCATCCAATCTTCACTAAACTTGGTCAGAAGTTGTATCTAGATGATGTCTAGGCCAAGTTCGAACATGGGCCATGCCGGGTCAAAAACTAGGTCACATGGTCACTTAGTGCGTTTTAAACATTGAGCATGGTGTCCGCTGTTTTTTGTGAAGACAACATGCAAAATATTCTGTGTCAATGCGGCATGTGGGGGTATTCGTCACCTCTGTGACAAAGCTCTAGTTTTTCATCCTACAATAAGAATTACAAATGATTTTTCATCTTTGATTTTCTATGACATCATGCCACATATCATGACCTTCAGTGTCGGAGGGTAAACTACGTAACTTCAGTGATTTTTTTTTCTAATTTAAAAATACCCCTAAATGGAAATTTTTTAATCACAAAAAAATACAAAATTTCCAATTGCCATCCAAACAAATTTCAAAAGGAAGGAAAGTTGTGTCAATTTCGTTTCAAAAGCAACATTATCTGCAAGTGAACAAATAAAATGAGCCCAGAAACTGAATATTTCCTCCAAAAAGGCATGTATAAGATTAGAATATTTAGATGGGTTTCTGCAATTAAGTTCCAAGTAATTAAAAAGACCCATAATACCCAATCTACAGGTTTCATGATGCTTATTTGTTCATGCTACTTTGTCCTAAAGGCATGGTACCAGTACTTTTCCAAATTTGGGCAAGAAAAATTGCTAAACTATTGTTACAAATTCTACTTGGGCCATTGTAGGACCCCCACTGTGAATGGGTGAAAGACAAAGTGCACTGTATTCGACGGGGTCGTGGGCTAGACACGGAAATAGCAGCCATTCCTGAGCAGTGTCCAGCTTCATGTCATGAGTAAGTAGCGAACAGAAAACGAGTCTTACTCTGGGAAATCAGGGCTTAATGCATGTGCATAAAGTGTTGTCCCAGATAAGGCTAATCAGTGGACTGCACAGGCTAAACTGAGACGACACTTTACACATGCATTGAGCCCAGTTTTCTCAGGTCGAGGCTATAATCTCAACTAAAGCTTATATTGCATGCATTTCCAAACAAAGCAGCTGCATACATGTAACCCCTACCACTTAAATAGCTATTTTCATGCTTTGAAGTCCCTTAGAAAGTTAAATTTAATCAGGGCCCTCTCTTGCTGCCAGGCGAAGCTACCCACATCCCTCATGAGGGAGAATTTCGCGTCGTTTTTGGCGAAAAGGGGAATTTAGATCTTTTCACTGACCATTCAACACCTAAAATTGCTATATTTTAATGTGATTTACATAAATATACATTAATCAAAGGTAAGTAGCACGATACCAGCTGGAAAAATAGGTAAAAGTATATAAAAATAATAAATATTTGTTTTTTTTTGTTTTTTTTTTGGAGGGGGAATTTTTAGCTGAAAAAGGGGGAAAAAGTATACTTTTTTGATGGGGGAAGCCGCCGATATTCGGCGGTAAAAGTGCAAAACGAGGGCCCTGTTAATTGAAGACCTTGCTTACTAGATTGAAGTTGTAAAAGCTTCATTTCGAATCTTAGATACTGATGAGCAGCAAACAGCATAAAACCTGAACAGTCTGCGAGTTACTAGCAGACTGTTCTGGTTTTACGCTGTTTGCTCATAGCCATTTTCACCAAGGCTTTATTGCGTGTGTTTCCAGACTGAGCAGCTGCAGTCAGTGCCTGAACGTCAGCGAGTGCGCGTGGTGTGAGAGCCTGCGCTCCTGTCTGCCATTCTACGACTACGTGATCCGGCACCGACATGGCCAGTGCACGGAGTGGGTGGACAGCGAGATAACGCGCAACGACAACACGTACTCCTGTCGCAACTGCTCCATTCTCAAGAGTTGCGAATCGTGCATGAAATCGTTCAACTGCGGCTGGTGTGGCAATCGAGCCAACCCGAAGAAGGGTGTGTGCTTTGAGGGAGATTTTGCAGGTAGGAAGCATGACAAGTGTAGAATTGTTTTTGTCTTCGCCATTTTTGGAAATTCAATTTAAAAAAAGTATTGTAATATGATTTTATCCCATCATAATACCCGAATTTACAAGATAACACCCTTTCTTATAAATGTTAGTGTTTTTATCTCAACTTTTTATCCCCCGCTAAATGCAGAGGGATATAGAAATGGCGTTGTCTGTCCGTTCATCTGTCCATCTGTCACAAATTTTATTTTTTGCGGGGATATCAATTCAACGAATTTACTTGTTTGTTATGTATCAAACACATGCAATAAAGAAATGTCATTTTGTTTATTTTCATGATGTTATTTGATGCTCGTATTCAGCCATTTTGTTTTGTTTACTAACAAAATAGAAACAATATAGTAAGTATATTTTTTTCAAGGGCCAAAAACTTGCTAAATAATCTTATCTGTATTAACCCTTTAAAACCACTTGATACGTATTTTGACGCATTTGAAGTCCCTTATAAAACTTAAATACCTTTCTTACTAGATTCAAGTTTTAAAATATTCATTTCCAACACTTAGATACTGATGAGCAGCAAACAGTATAAAACCTGAACAGACTGCGAGTTACTTGCTGGCGTTTTCTGGTTTTATACTGTTTGCACATAGCCATTTTCAATTTGCTACTGAGTGGGAAATGCTTAAACACTGACATAGTGCGTGCTTCTGAGTGGGAAAAGGTTTAACACTGACATAGTGCGCTTCATGTTGATTAATCAGCTATATCAGGAAAACTGTGAGTTGGTGAACTCACTGCCAAGGAATGACTGACATATTGTTGAAAATTACAAAACAAAATATTATATTTCTCACAAAATATTTCATAATCTTGCTTTTAGGGTCAGTTGGGTGTGTGTTACTTTTGCATTTATATTGTAGTTACCCAGATCATAGCAATTGTGGAATTACTTAATGGTGTTTGTACATCATAATTAAGTGAGTGTTGCAAACCAAAAATATAAGCAATTCATTAGGGATGGCAACAAATACCGATTTCGGTATTCGAATATTTGGTCACCCTTCTGAACGAATATTCGGATATTCGGTCAACATCTGTTGGAAAAAAATCAACTTTGTTTACCGTACCATTACTCCATTAATTCTACTTTCGTTTTTACCGGAAGTTCACCGGAAGTGACTAAATACTCATTAGAGGTTGAGTAAATTATTTTCTAAAAGCTTTTTTGATTGGACAACCTGATTATAACCATACGATCCGTTTTGTTTTTCACACCAAGTCGGCTCTTTCTTTACTCATTTAATCTTTGATCATTTTAAATGTAATTCGAGTTATTAGATCAAGACGGGTCGGTGTTTTAATTGCCATACTGTCTTATTTGTTTTTTACACAAAGTTGGCTTTTCCTTTACTCATTTAATCTTTGATAATTTTAAATGTAATTCGAGTCATTGGATCAAGTGCAGGTCGGTGTTTTGCTAACGCGATTCGCACCTATCATAATTTTGACACAAAGTGTCTGGCTTTAAGCGGGATTAATTGTGGTATACTGTCATCACCATAGCGACACATTATTGTGCCTACCAGAATAAACATTATGACACGAGGAACAACTTTTTTGACAATGTTTGAAGCAAATTTTACGAATACAAAGTCTTTGAAATTACTCGATTTTGTGATTTTTTCTTCCGAATATTCGATTCGGAAAACAGTATCCGAATATTCGGTCCGGGACCGAATATTCGGATATTCGTATATTCGTTGACATCCCTACAATTAATACATCAGTAATGCATTATAAATGACAATGAACACATCAGTACAATGTATTACTGACAATTAACACATCAGTAAAGTACATTACTTACAATGAACACATCACAACTATGCATTACTTACAATGAATACATCAGTACAATGCATTACTTAAAATCAACATGTTAGAAAAATGCATTACTTACAATCAACACATCAGTTGTATGCATTACTTACAATTTACACTTCAGTAAAATACATTACTTACAATGCATACATCAGTACAATGCGTTACGGAACATGAAACACATCATTGTTTGCCCAATTTAGAAAAGTACTGGTACTGTACCAAGTAGGAAAAATGATTGCGAAAACCCCGATATTGGGAAATGTTGGCGTCATCGAATCCTCAGATTTATGGTAATAATGGGTCTTTTTAATTGCTTGGTCTAAATGGCACAAACCAGTCATCCATTTACATGCATTTTGGGGTGAGATGTTCAGTTTCAGTGCTCATTTTATTTGTTCACTTGCACAAAATCAACAAACATTTTCTTCCTTGTTGGAATTTTTCAGACGGCAATTTGGAATTTTGTAGTTCTTTCTCAATTGGGAAAGTACCTTTTACGGATACTTTATAAAGAAAGAAAAGAAATCACTGCATTACTGACAATTAACACATCAGTAAAATAAATTACTTACAGTAAACACAGGCTTTTTCCGCTCCATTTTGGGAATACGCCACACTGGAATTTTGGGAATTTCGCGTCGTGAAAACCCCCATTTTGGGAAAAAAATTATTCGCAAAATTGGCTCATTTGGGAAAAATTATTGCATGTTAATAGTGTTTCTTATATTTTCAAGAAGCCGTTAACTGGTAAATAACGACAATTTGATAACTTATTATAAAAATTTTACAAAGTATTATGAACATGTGAGATAAGTGCAGGTTTTTTAATCTGAATTTGGGGAAAAGGCCTGGCCTTTTTGAGGTGAAAAAAATTGTGCGAAGCGCCGGATTTTGACGAAAATAAGGAAAGTCTTAAATAATCATTAACATATTTTACAGTTTTTTAAACAAATTCAAGGCAACAGATAATTTAATTATGCAACACTTTCTATTTTCTACACTGGATCAGGTTAACTTATATATTTTAAGGTAAAAAAAAAAAAAAAAAATTTTTTTTTTTTTTTGGAATTGGGAAAAAAAAAATTCAATTGGGAAAAAAACAACCAGATTTGCATTGGGAATGGGGCCGAATTTCGGACCCGTGGCATAGGGCGGAAAAAGCCTGAAACACATCAGTATAATTCATTACTTACAATGAACACATCAGTACAATTCATCTGTTTTCAGGTCCGTTTGGTAACGTGACATGCTCAGCGATTGTGAACAGCCAACCAAGTGGAAGCTTTGCGGCTGATGTAGTAGAGGCAGATTGGTCGTACGGGAAATGTCCAGACGTCAACGAATGTGCCCTCAGTCTCGCAAAATGCCATGAGAATGCGTCTTGTGTCGATACCCCCGATAGTTACGTCTGTAATTGTAACAGGGGCTATGAGGGGGATGGAATCATGTGCAGCAAAACGTGAGTTTCTGAACTATTTTCCAAATAGTGAATTTGTCATTTTCCAAAACATTAGTTTGTCAATTATTTTGGGGTTAACAATTTACTACTTGGATATGTATTTTGATGCATTTGTAGTCCCTCAGAAAGTTAAATTAAATTAAATACCTTTCTTACTAAATTCAAATTTTAAAGACTTTATTTCCAAGCCTTAGATACTGATGATCAGCAAACAGCATAAAACCTGAACATGCTGTTCTGGTTTTATGCTGTTTGCCAAAGCCATTTTCACTTTGCTTCTTATGGGGAAAAGTGTTAAACATAGGTTGAGAGGAGATTTCTAAGATGCCTCTCTGTTGATTGGGTTTTTTATTGATCAGATTTTCCCCATAAACTGTTATAAGTTTATGAAGCACACTTCTTTAACATTTCTCAAGCAATTAAAATGAAACTTGGAATATCGTAAACATGAAATGTAGATGTGCGAGACACATTTTTCTTCCCTATTGATTGCGATACTCTTGAGTTATTTGCCCTTGAGTAGAATGTTGACAATAAATGGTTTCAGATGCAATTGTAACATTAGGTGTCAAAGCTATAGTTACCATCAAATTGTGTATTATGTATGCCAACAATTTTCATTTAAAACTATCGTCATGCCAACAATATTTATTTTCAACTTTCATCATGCCAACAATATTCATTTAAAACTATTGTCATGCCAACAATATTCATTTGAAATTGTCGCCATGCCAACAATCTTCATTTTTAGCTCATCTATTTTTTGAAAAAAAAATGAGCTATTGTCATCACCTGGGTGTCGGCGTTGGCGTCGGCGTTGGCGTCGGCGTCCCGTTAAGTTTTGCGTTTAGGTCCACTTTTCTCAGAAAGTATCAATGCTATTGCATTCAAACATGGACACTTACTTACTATTATGAGGGGACTGGGCAGGCAAAGTTAGATAATTCTGGGGTGCATTTTGACAGAATTATGTGCCCTTTTTATGTCCCCCACTATAATAGTGGGGGACATATTGTTTTTGCCCTGTCTGTCTGTTGGTCTGTTTGCGCCAACTTTAACATTTGCAATAACTTTTGCTATATTGAAGATAGCAACTTCATATTTGGCATGCATATGTATCTCATGAAGCTGCACATTTTGAGTGGTGAAAGGTCAAGGTCAAGGCCATCCTTCAAGGTCAGAGGTCAAATATATGTGGCCAAAATCGCTCATTTTATGAATACTTTTGCAATATTAAAGATAGCAACTTGATATTTGGCATGCATGTGTATCTCATGGAGCTGCACATTTTGAGTGGTGAAAGGTCAAGGTCATCCTTCAAGGTCAGAGGTCAAATATATGTGGCCCAAATCGCTTATTTTATAAATGCTTTTGCAATATTGATGATAGCAACTTGATATTTGGCATGCATGTGCATCTCATGGAGCTGCACATTTTGAGTGGTGAAAGGTCAAGGTCATCCTTCAAGGTCAGAGGTCAAATATATGTGGCCCAAATCGCTTATTTTATGAATTCTTTTGCAATATTGAAGATAGCAACTTGATATTTGGCATGCATGTGTATCTCATGGAGCTGCACATTTTGAGTGGTAAGAGGTCAAGGTCAAGGTCATCCTTCACAAGGTCAAGGTCATCCTTCAAGGTCAAACATCATATAGGGGGACATTGTGTTTCACAAACGCATCTTGTTATACTTAGAAAATTGAAAATTTTGGTTAAGTTTTGTGTTTAGGTCCATTTTATTCCTTAAGTATCAAAGCTTTTGCTTTCATACTTGCAACACTTACTAACTATCATAAGGGGACTGTGCAGGCAAAGTTATGTAACTCTGACTGGCATTTTGACAGAATTATGTGCCCTTTTTATACACAAGTTCAAGGTCATCCTTCAAGGTCAAACATCATATAGGGGGACATTGTGTTTCACAAACGCATCTTGTTATACTTAGAAAATTGAAAATTTGGTCAAGTTTTGTGTTAGGTCTACTTTATTCCTACAGTATCAAAGCTATTGCTTTCATACTTGCAACACTTATTAACTATCATAAGGGGACTTTGCAGGCAAAGTTATGTAACTCTGACTGGCATTTGGACGGAATTATGGGCCCTTTATACTTAGAAAATTGAAAATTTGGTTAAGTTTGGTGTTTTGATCCACTTTACCCCTAAAGTATCATAGATATTGCTTTCATACTTGGAACACTTGCAAACTATCATAAGGGTACAGTAAAAGGACAAGTTGCATAACTCTGGTTGTCATTTTCACGGAATTATGGTCCTTTTTTGACTTAGTACATGTAACTTCGAATATATGGTTAAATTTTGTGTTTTGATCCACTTTACTTCTAAAGTATCAAGGCTATTGCTTTCACGCTTCAAATACTTTCATGCTATCATGAGGTTACTGTACCTGGCAAGTTGAATTTCACCTTGACCTTTGAATGACCTTGACTCTCAAGGTCAAATTATTAAATTTTGCTAAAATTGCCATAACTTCTTTATTTATGATTAGATTTGATTGATGCTTTGACAAAACTACTCTTACCTGACATACCACAATAGACTCCACCCAAACCATCCCCCGTGCCCCCCCCCCCCCCCCCCCCCCGAATCCCCCCCCTTTATTTTTTATGCCCCCCTTCGAAGAAGAGGGGGTGTATAGCTTTGCTCATGTCGGTCGGTCGGTAGGTCGGTCCACCAGGTGGTTGTCAGACGATAACTCAAGAACGCTTGGGCCTAGGATCATGAAACTTCATAGGTACATTGATCATGACTTGCAGATGACCCCTATTGATTTTGAGGTCACTAGGTCAAAGGTCAAGGTCACGGTGACCTGAAATAGTAAAATGGTTTCCGGATGATAACTCAAGAACGCATACGCCTAGGATCATGAAACTTCATGGGTAGATTGATCATGACTCGCAGATGACTCCTATTGATTTTGAGGTCACTAGGTCAAAGGTCAAGGTCACGGTGACCCGAAATAGTAAAATGGTTTCCGGATGATAACTCAAGAACGCATACACCTAGGATCATGAAACTTCATGGGTAGATTGATCATGACTCGCAGATGACCCCTAATGATTTTGAGGTCACTAGGTCAAAGGTCAAGGTCATGGTGACCCGAAATAGTAAAATGATTTTCGGATGATAATTCAAGAACGCATATGCCTAGGATCATGAAACTTCATAGGTAGATTGATCATGACTCGCAGATGACCCCTGTTGATTTTCAGGTCACTAGGTCAAAGGTCAAGGTCACGGTGACCCGAAATAGTAAAATGATTTTCGGATGATAACTCAAGAACGCATATGCCTAGGATCATGAAACTTCATAGGTAGATTGATCATGACTCGCAGATGACCCCTATTGATTTTGAGGTCACAAGGTCAAAGGTCAAGGTCACGGTGACCCGAAATAGTAAAATGGTTTTCGGATGATAACTCAAGAACGCTTTTGCCTAGGATCATGACACTTCATAGGTACATTGATCGTGACTTGCAGATGACCCCTATTGATTTTCAGGTCACTAGGTCAAAGGTCAAGGTCACAGTGACAAAAGTCGTATTCACACAATGGCTGCCAGTACAACGGACAGCCCATATGGGGGCATGCATGTTTTACAAACAGCCCTTGTTTGTTTTTTTTTATGATCATCTCACAAATGACCACCACACCCTCACACAATACCCCCCCCCACCCCACCACCCCAATTTTTTTTTTAAACGGTTAAAAAACACAAATATTTATTTTTATTATTTTATTTTTGAAATACCGTCAAACCATCGCACCCAAGAATTCCCTCCCCCCACCCCCCCCCCCCACCCCCGATTTTTTAATTTTTTTTGCATTTTTTTTCCGCATTTTTGGTAGATAATGTAATAAATGTCCACACCCCCACACTATACACCCCTCTTCACTCCACCTGCCTCCTTTGTGATTGAAATTGAGAGTCCCTTCACCTTTAAAAAGAAAATAGATGAGCGGTCTGCACCTGCAAGGCGGTGCTCTTGTTAACTGATGTCATGCCAACAATCTTCATTTTAAACTTTCGTCATTCCATTTAAAACTGTTGCCATGCCAACAATCTTCATTTTAAACTAATGTCATGCCAACAATCTTCATTTTAAACATTCGTCATTCCAACAATATTCATTTAAAACTGTTGCCATGCCAAAAATCTTCATTTTAAACTAATGTCATACCAAACAGTCTTTTTTTACTATCGTCATTCTGCTAGGTGCTACTACAAGTGCGCGCACGGGGAGTGTCTCTATGACATGGGGAATTACTACTGCGATTGCAACCTGGGCTGGACTGGGAAAGACTGCAACGAGGACTGCAAATGCAACGGGCATAGCATGTGTGAGGCTGGGGTTGGCATTTGCGACCTTTGCTTGAATAAGACCACTGGGCCGTACTGCAATCAGTGCCTTGTTGGTCATTATGGAGATCCTACTAAGTCTTATGGTGAGTTTTATTGCAGTCTTAAGATGTAAGATGATAGAAAATGTTGTTAAACTCGATTTTCATTATTTTGTCATGTAGATTCATGCATGCGTTCAATATTATATTTAAATTATTTAAATTAAAATAATATTTTTATTAAAATGATAATTAAATAGCAATTCAAGCACAAAATTAGATTTTTTTTAATGAATTATTCGTTATAATGTTTATTGTTCAATATCATGCACACGTTTTTGGGTAGTGTTTTTTATGCCCCCGGATCGAAAGATCGGGGGTATATTGTTTTTGGCCTGTCTGTCATTGTATGTGTGTGTGTGTGTGTCCCAAAACCTAAACCAAAACTTTAACCTTGGTCATAACTTTTGCAATATTGAAGATAGCAACTTGATATTTGGCATGCATGTGTGTCTCATAGAGCTGCACATTTTGAGTGGTGAAAGGTCAAGGTCATCCTTTAAGGTCAAAGGTCAAAAAAACAATTTCAAAAACTTTAACCAAAACTTTGACCTTCTTCATAACTTTTGCAATATTGAACATAGCAACTTGATATTTGGCATGCATGTGTATCTCATGGAGCTGCACATTTTGAGTGGTGAAAGGTCAAGGTCATCCTTCAAGGTCAAAGGTAAAAAAATAATTCGCGGCGCATTAGGGGGCATTGTGTTTCTGACAAACACATCTCTTGTTTTTTAAAGGAAAAGATCTGTGGCAGGCAATAATTTTCCAGATGCGAAAACTTCAAAACCAACTTTAACTAGATTTTTAACCAGGTTTTCCGAAGGAAAAAACTGGTTATTAGATTGGCGAATGCGGGCGGGCTGGCTGGCTGGCGGGCTGGCTGGCTGGCGGGCTGGCGGAATAAGCTTGTCCGGGCCATAACTATGTCGTTCATTGTCAGATTTTAAAATCATTTGGCACATTTGTTCACCATCATTGGACGGTGTGTCGCGCGAAATAATTACGTCGATATCTCCAAGGTCAAGGTCACACTTTGAGTTCAAAGGTCAAAAATGGCCATAAATGAGCTTGTCCTGGCCATAACTATGTCATTCATTGTGAGATTTTAAAATCATTTGGCACATTTGTTCACCATCATGGGACGGTGTGTCCCACGAAAGAATCACGTCAATATCTCCAATGTCAAGGTCGCCACGACTAAAAATAGATTTAAAAAAAAAAAAAACTTACAAAGGGGGTTAATTTTTTTTGGTCATTTCAAAAGTTCAGTTTGAGTTTTCTCCCTTTATCAGATTTTTTTTTCACAATGAAAACCTGGTTTTGTGACAATTTTGTCCCTTGTTTTGTATTATATCTGTGGCAACCAACTGCTTCATGGATGCAATAACAACACGAAAAAGAATCATATTTTGTATAATATAGTCATTGTGTATTTGAACCTCGTTTTGTGAAAACTGGGCTCAAGGCATTTGCATCAAGTGCGTCCCAGATTAGCCAGTGCAGTCAGCACAGGCTAAACAGGAACAGCACTTTCCGCTTTTTATTTCTTTCTTGTTTCAAGCAAGTCTCTTCTTAGCAAAATTCCAGTTAATGCAGAAAGAGTGGTCCCGGATTAGCCTGTGCGGACTGCATTTAACCCTTTCAGTGCGGGAACCGAATTTTGAAGGCCTTTGCAAACAGTTTGGATCCAGATGAGACGCCACAGAATGTGGCGTCTCATCAGGATCCAAACTGTTTGCTATTCTGATAATATTCTTGGAAAAAAAACGAAAAAAATGCTAATTTTAGAAATTAAGCAGATGACATTTAAGCAGACGACAAATTTCCCAGCATTCAAAGGGTGAAGAATGCATTTAGCCCAGTTTTTCCACAGCAAGGCTGATTGGTTGTTTTATATTAAAACGCTATGCATCAAAGCAGAGCAAGGATTAGATTGTTATGCATTAAAGCAAGTTGTTTTCCACAGGGTGCTACCAGTGCCAGTGTAACGGCCATGGCAACGAGACTCTGGGTCAGTGTAACAACATCACGGGCGAGTGCTACTGCACCCACCACACCATGGAGTACAACTGTGAGAGGTGTGAGAAGGGTTACTATGGCGACCCCAGGTGAGTGGACAACTTGACAGCATTGTGGTGGGATGAAATTATGCCCCCCTCCCACCCCCCCACCCCCATCCCCAACCCACAAACACTTTTATTGTCTTTTGGAATAAAAACAGTATCTTTTGTCAGTACCTTTCCCCAGATGAGTGGAAAATTTGAGAGCATTGTGGCATGATGAAATAATATTACCCACCCCCCTCATTCATATTGTTTAAAATTATTTTTTTGTCAGTATTGAATCAAACATGTGCATTTAAAGGCCATAAAAGAAACATCAAGTGGACATTAACTCTTCCAGTGCGGGAACCGAATTTTGAAGGCCTTTGCAAACAGTTTGGATCCAGATGAGACGCCACAGAATGTGGCGTCTCATCTGGATCCAAACTGTTTGCTATTCTGATAGTATTCTATGGAAAAAAAATCAAAGAAAATGCTAATTTTAGAAATTTAGCAGACAACATTTTAGCAGACAACAAATTTCCCAGCATGCAAACGGTTAAAACACATGCATTTAAAATCCATGATAAGCAATGCACAGGCTAATCAGAGACGACACTTTCTGCCTAAACTAAACTTTTGCCAAGAAGAGACTTCCTTTAAATTAAAAAAAACAACAAAAGCGTAAAATGTTGTCCCTTATTAGCATGTGTAGACTGCACAGGCTAATCTTGGACGACACCTTGCGCATATGCATTAATGTTTGCCCAAAACAATTATTGAAAAACATAATCTCATTGATATATATATACGCTACGAAGTGTGTAACCATGGTCATTGTAAAAGTACAGATTTTATTAGATTAAAAAAAGGATATATAGTTAAAAATAATGCAAACGTTTGCATGTTAATTGGGCCATTTTTTTATTTGAAAAAAAAGTATACACTAGCTTATGAAAGTATTATATATTAAGTTATCTCAGGGATTTTGGCTTGAAAGAAAAGACTTTATGAACATATTATTTATTGCGTAGGGACGGTGGGACATGTTACCGTGAGTGTGACCACGGTCTGATAATGGACAACGTACAGGACGGCGCGCTGGGCTCTCACAGGGGACTGGGCGTGAGCACCTGGCACGCGTACTGCCTCTGGATCCTCATGTCACAAAACCGGTTCACCCGGCCCTCAACCCCATGGGCTGGGCGGGCCCTGTCTGTACCTAGCATCACGCTGCGGCTCGAGGGGCTGGATGTGGAGTGTGAAAGGGTGAGTGATTCTGTGGTTTTAACCTATTTATTTGTAAGATTGAAATTGCATTGAAAGCCAAATGCTTATTGAAAGGCTCTTAAGTCTGGTTCCTGGGTTTAACCAGTACTTGGTGTCGTCTGGGGAGATCTTAAGAACCGCAATTGGGATCAACACATGACCTCCCAGATGCTAGGCTGACACCAAATCCACTACGCCACGTCGACATACCGATGATTCTTTGGTTACTTTGGTAAAATTGTATTGGCAAATGTAACCAAAAAAAGAAGAAGTCATAGTTAATACTTTCACATTTGAAAGACTGATGGAATGGATTGGAAATATGAATTGAGGTTCAAACTTATATGGAAGGTTTTATTTAAAGGACCATGTGTACGTGTATGACGGTATCCCAGCATTCATAGACAGCGCAGGAAGTGGCTTGTTGCTTGGCGCGTTCTGTGGGTCCTCAGCAACCGACCTTGAGAACGTCACAGCAAAGTCTGGCATCATGACCGTGTACTTTGATGCTGACATCAGTGGCGAATGTAAGTCATTGCTGAGATGATATTCATACCCTGGCATGTAGTAAGTAAGGGGGGCCTTTTAACCCTATCCTACTTGCATACGCATTTTGACGCATTTCTAGTCTATTAGACCAATCAAATTTAATTATAGACCTTTCTTTAAAGATTCAATTTTAAAAGGCTTCATTTCCAAGCCTACGATACTGATGAGCAGCAAACAGCATAAAACCTGAACAGACTGTGAGTTACATTTTACAACTTGTTGATGCATTCCTTTATACATAGCTGGTTTTTCGCTGGTTGCATGTAGCCTTCTTTTAGTATGCTTCTGAGCCGGAAAAGGTTTAGTTATATTAAGAAATGAGACAAAATCCCTAGCACATACAGAATAACATTTTGTAATTCAACCGAGTTACCACAATTCAAGTTAAAGTTCTTCAAAATTTCAATTTGTTATGTCTGTCTATAAAACCAGATAACATATTTGGTAGAAAGCGCTTCTGGGTCCATTTATATCGCATAAAGTACAAGTTGGAAGGAATCACAATAAATATATCCCATCTCTAATGAATAATGCCATCATAAAATGGAATTTGAAAACATCGTATTTTTTTCATTCAAGATTCATCAACAAAAGGCTTCAATGCCAGCTACATTGTGAATCGTTGCCCGTCGTCCTGTGATGTCGCTAGCAACCAGCAGTGTCTCCATGGCATCTGCGTTTGTGCTGATGGTTACGAGGGGTTCCCGGATTGTAAAATACAGACCTGCGCAAGGGGCTACACTTACGATAAGGTTTATACTTGTAGGGGTGGGATTTCTCCTCCTTTCAGCTGATTTCCGCTCTTTCAATGTCAAATAATTTTACAAATAGTTATCAACTTTGCTGGATCTATATACAAATACAGCATTTAGTTGAAATCTTTGAGTGGGGTTGGGCATTTAACGTCCCTGAGGTGGTTCTTGAATAACACACCTTTTTGTTTTTGTGTGTCTGTAAATTTGTATAACTGGGAATGGAAAAATTATTTGAATATTCAATTGAATGAATGCCTTTTAAATAAGTGAAAAGCCATATAAATATTTGTAAATTTGTATTATTTTTATAATCAAATAAAGTTGCATTTGCAGGGCTCAACATTTACCTAAAAACCAACTTGCCCTGCCGGGCAAGTACATAGAATATCTACTTGCCCTGAACGTAAAGTCACTTGCCCAAAAATGAAATATCACATTAACTGTAAAACCTCACGTTTTTGAATATAGATTAAAATGAAACACCACAAAACCTTTTTTATTTTTGCACATATAACAAAATGATTACAGCAATTGAAGTCTAAATTAAATGCTCTTTGTTCTTTTTTGCACTTGCCCTGGCGGACAACTAGATTAGAAAATAACTTGCCCGGACCCAACTTTTACTTGCCAGGGGCAATAGGACAACCGTTAATGTTGAGCCCTGATTTGTAGAAAGCTTTAAAAGATGTCACCATAACAACAGGTCATTCATTACCATAGTAACTTGTTATACCTTTTTATGTCCCCCACCACTATAGTGGAGGACATATTGTTTTTGCCCTGTCTGTTGGTTGGTTGGTTGGTTTGTGTTTGTTTAGTCCAACTTAAACATTTTGCCATAAGTTTTGCAAAATTGAAGATAGTAACTTCATATATGGCATGCACGTGTATCTCATGGAGCTGCACATTTTGGGTGGTGAAAGGTCAAATTCATCCTTCAAGGTCAAAGGTCAAATATATGGCTACAAAGTGGTCGGAAGGGGACATAGTTTTTCTGACAAACACATCTCTTGTTTTAGACCTTGAACGCCTGCCTTTAAAAGATTGTCACCATAGTAATACAACATTTGTTACCATAGCAATTTGTTATCCTTCCTTTTAGATCATGAATGCCTTCCATAGTGACCAATGAAAGCTTCACAAGATTGTTTCTATAGTAATAAGTCTTTTATTACCATAGTAACTTGTCATTCTGTCTTTAAGACAGTGGGAACAATGGTCTATTGGTAGGACGCTGATCTAGGAATCAGATGGTCCTTGGTTCGAATCCCGCTCAAAGCACATTTTTTTTTATAGCAAAAAATTATTATCATGCTTGCTCCTATGCACCAAGATGTATAAATGGGTACCTGTGTGTGAGAGAAATAGGCCAATGTACAATAGCTGCAGACTGTGCAGGCCTTGACACTAACTTTTTTGACAGGGTTCCCAGAGAGAACCCTGCTTTCAACTTTTGGTGAGCCTCACCCAAACTAGGGATTCCTCCTGTTTTGACGCACAGCATAAGGGCAAATAAGAACAAGATTAGAAGCATAGATTATTCAAGATAAGAAGCATATCAGTACACATTTTTATTTCCAATATTCATTCAGTTGTAATTGTCAATCTAAAATGTTACATAAACCTCATGCAGAAAAGTTTGCGAAAGTGAAAGTGAATTTAAGAGAATAAAAATGCGTCTTTCTTTAAATTTTACCGAGTACACTTTATTCCGGATCGTGATATAACTTGTCAGGTCATTCATGCATGTAGACCTATATGTATGCATAGTTTGGCAATCTCAAAACACGTTATTTACCTACTTATTGCATTATGTGTTTTGAACATTTGTATAACAAAAAGCATTATTCAATTTTAGTATTTTCAAATGCGTATAATTAAATGTGTTATCCGAAATCATTTTCAGATTTAATTATTCACGGAAAGTTAAGAAAATTCGAGCAACAAAGACACATTTCTCGTGTTTTTCATGTACAGATGAAAATCATGCCAAAATGAGACTTCATCATCATTCTTCCTCAGGGATAGTGTGGACTTTAATATTTAATTGCTGAATAAAACTTCTTAGCGCAGAGGTCGCTAATATCTTTTATTTTGGTAGAATATCGTAGAGCTTTTCTTTATGTGGAAACTGTTTCTCTTACTAAAAAAAAAATAGTTAATTATGCTTTATCTACAGTGCTACATTCGTTGAGATAAGGTCAGTAATAATCTGTGAAATGTACAGTTATTTGATACAGTTTCACGTGGGGTCAGTGTGTATACGGCTGCCTGAGAGCTAATTGTTTGATGCGCTTTCCAAGAAGAATTTGATTGACAGCTGGAAAAATCAATATTGGCCTCTCGCTGTGAAATTCATTCAAAACAGTAGCTCTTAGGCGGAGTTAACGGACATAGTAACTGGTCCGAGATATTAAAAATACACTACTTACCATTTCGGAATCTCTTCTTATAAATACGGCAAGAAATAAAAGATAATTACGCGGATTCAAATGGTCAATCAATACAAAGTAGTTCTATAAATTTAGGGTTCCCGGAGGATCACCCAGCTTGAAAGAACTAGTGACCCTCGCCAAAATCTGGTGTCCTCGGGTTCCCGGGACACCGTTAGTGTCGAGGCCTGCTCACACTGTGCGGAGTGTAAACAGTCGACTTATATCCCAGTGATTATAGGGTTAATGTGAATGTTTGTTAAAGATGCACAAGTAATCATAACAGACTCTTAATCCAAACCTTTAACCTTGTAGACATTGAATGCCTGTCAGAGTGACCACCCTATTGGCTCAGTGTCCTACCACATCACCCGGTATAATGTGGGCCCACCCGAGGGCAGCGTCCCGTTTGATGTGCGCGGTACGGGAGCTGGGCCGGTCCCTCGGTACGGGCATACGCTCATTGACTGTACCACAAGCGTGTTTCTGTTTGGTGGGAGGTCACTCAAGTATGGCCTCCTCAACGACATCTGGGAGTTTGACTTTCGAGTCGGGACTTGGACTGAAATAAAGCCTGTTTCAAGCGAACCTCCGAGTCCTAGGTATAATGTGCTGATTTTTTTTTGTTTGGAGTAAGTTAATTACACTGTGTTCAAATTTTATCAAATAGATTCTACCTCTTTTCAGCTTATTTCTCTTGTTGTTCTTTTTGTGTTGTTAAAAAAGCTCATGGGAAATTTGTAATGTGTTAGATGTGTGTAGACTTTTATTAAATAATATTGACGACTCTATCTAATCTATCTATCTATCTACTTAATACAGTGGCAAATTTCACAAATGGTATTCTGATTTAAATAGTACATGGAATCTCCAGGTTTCCAATTTATGAAGTCCTATGCCAAAACTAAAAGACTTTTTTCCCCCATATTAAAAGCTTATGTTTCTTATTGCCATACATGTTGCATTGGCCCCCTTAATGCAAATAGGTACCTTGGGTCTCGAAAGAAATTCATCAGGAATGTTTTTGGAAATTATTGAACAGTTATTATGTACATTCCAAGGATTTATTTCACATACCGTGACAGTTTCAATCCACCATTGGTGAATCTTCATCAGACTGTGACTTCGCAAGAAGTGCACGTCACAGGGCGGGCTTAGTGCCGGACTGTTTCCCAGCTGTAAACAAAGGCCTATAGATGGGGCTCAGTTGGTAGCCCCCTTCGTCCCTGTTCATCATCCGCCTTTCGCTACCTATTCCCTAAGTTTTCTGATTGCGGTGTTGTTTTCCCTATCCAAAACTAACCCCCCCTCCCAGTCAATGACATGGTTGTGCCTAGCTATATGGTTCGTAACTGTGCTGGAGTGTTTTGTTATTTCCAACTTCCCTCGAAGTCACAGTCTGATGAAGATTCACCAATAGTGGATTGAAACTGTCACGGTATGTGAAACAGTGATTTTTTTTGCCAGAAATTACAGCCGATATTCGGCTGCTTCCCAATTGCAAAAAATTACGTTTTTTCCCAAAAATTTGATTAAAATTTCCCAAAAAAAGACAAAATTTTCCCAATAAAGCCAATAAGATTACAATGTAATTTAGCAATAATTTCGAACGAGTGCCGATCGAGTTGCCGAGTCGTCGCCGAACAACAACTGACTGACGTATTTTTCGCGAATTTAACCGAATATGTTTTTACGTTGCTATCCACATCTCTCTCTATATTGCGGAGGATACCGACAATAGTCAATGTATCCCGATTGTAAACGCCTGTTTTTACACACGCCCAAGATGGCGGCAAGCAGACGAGAAATTTGCGATGCGCGGCGAAAATGATAAATAACATTCAAATTAACAACGGATATCATATGGTTATTACGGAATAATTTAATGCGTGTGTCAATTAATGCAAAATATAACGTTTGAGATAAAAACAACAAATATTTATTACAAATCTTCACAGTGAATGTGCATCACGTAAATCAGTGTTGGGAAATTGGAGTTAGTCTACGGTTACTCACAAAGTTAATGCATTTAAGATGAGTATCGTTCAAAAATGGAAAGAGACAAACATGATATGATTTATATGTTAGTGGATCTGTGTAAAATCAGATTCATATGCATATTCTGCTTTATTATGTTTGTCACGCTTTACAGTTTACTGAAATAGCATTGAAGTGCAAGATGTTGAAAGGTAAAGAAATGAAATAAATTATTTTAACTCCATATAATACATCATTAACATAGCAAGACCACTAAAGTGTTTTTTTTTATAAATATGTGTTAAAGTTTTCACCATATGATATTTAATTTAAAAGAATACTGAATTAAATTCTTACTGTTAAAGAGGTTATGATTAAATGGTATATTTAAGAATCTATATTGATTATTGCAAGTTCAATATGAATGTGGAAGGATATTAACTTAACATTGTCTTCATTGTAAGAACACATTAAATTAGTACTTTATAATATAAAAATGCTGTAAAACATACTTTAATAATTTTAATTCTGTTCTTATAATCATATTTATAATGTTTCCCAATTTCATGGTTTATCGCGCTATTTTTCCCAATTTCATGGTTTATCGCGCTAATTTTCCCAATCCAAAAGGCACAGGCTGTAAGGAAAAAAAGCAAAAAAAATCACTGGTGAAATAAATATTTGGAATGTACATATAAACTGTTCAATAAGGTACCTTGGGACATTTAAATTAGAAGGCAAATTAGATGGTACCTTTTTGCACAAATGGGGGGAATTTTATAATTTGAAGTTGTCATACAATTTTTAAGATGATAGACTCCAGATTGTACAATGTTGATAAAAGCTTCTGATTCTGATAAATATGCACAGGTACTTCCATGCAGCGTCCTGTATTCCGAGTAAGAAGATCTTCTTCATCTTTGGTGGTCTGGTGGCCGCGTCCCATGAGAGGCATGAGACCAGCAAGGAGATGTGGAAATTCGCCATCGATGCCCGCAAGTGGACCGGCCCTATTGTGAGTGAAATTGTGGGGCTTTATGCATAGGAATGGGAATTGGGAGAAATTAATAGGGATTTGTAAATAGCAGTGGTATTTGTGACTGGGAACAGAGCTTTGTGAAAAATAGCAGGGATTTGTAAATAGGAGTGGGGATTAGTAAATGGGAATGGTATTTGTTTATGGTAGTGTTGCTTTTTAAACGATTATAGAGGTTTCTAAATATGATTTGTGATTGGTAAATGGGGGTTGGACTTTGGAAAAATATTTAGGGCTTTCTAAATAGGAGTGGGGATTTGTAAATGAGCATGAGACTTTGGAAAAATGAATAGGGATTTGTTAAGAGCAGTGTTGTTTTTAATGTGAACAGTGTTTGTGAATAAAAGTGGGTATTAGTAAATTAAAACATTTGTTATTGTGCTTTTGTAAATGGGAATGGCGATTTGTAAATGGAAATAGGAAATTTTGTAATGGGTACAGGTCTAAATAAATTGTAAATGGGGATGACATTTAATTAATGGGAATTGGAATATTTAAATTGGAAGGGTCTAAATAAATGGTGATTTGTAAAATGGGAATCGTGGCATGGTCCCATTTTAGGCACATTACTAGCAAGGAGATGTGGAAGTTTGTCATCGATGCCCACAAGTGGACTGGCCCTTGTGTGAGTGGAATTGTGGGGGCTTTGTACGTGGAAATGGGACTTCGGAGAAGTTTATAGGGATTTGTAAATAGCAGTGGTATTTGTTACTGGGAATGGGGCTTTGTGAAAAATAGCAGGGATTTGTAAATAGGAGAAGGTATTTGAAAATGGTAGGGATTTTGAGAAATGAATAGGGATTTGCTTACAAGTGTGGGGATCTGTAAATAAGAATATGGGTTTGTAAAAATAATCATATGCCAAAGAGAGTGGGGGTTTGTAGTTAGGAGTACTATTTGTAAATGGGTATTGACATTTGAAAATGGGAATGTGAATTTGTATATTAAATTTGGGCTATGTAAATGGAAATTGCGATATGTTGGCATTCAGGATTTGTATATGGGAATTTTGGATTTAAGATATAAGTTCTATTTTGATAAGCTCTCTTTAATGAGCATGAACAGATATATAAGGCTCATAAAAGGGTATTATGCTTTCATTCATGTCAGCAATAGCTTTATCCCTTTGTACTATATTTGTGTATGCTTACAACCCTGCATATCTATATGTATCCAGCAGCCAATTTGGGTGAGCCCAGTGGCAGGTCACACTATGACCCTGGCCAATGAGAGCAAGTTGGTGATAATAGGGGGATTCTCCAGTGAGGACTACTTTAACGACGTGGTGTATGTCTACGACACCTACCCGTACCCCACTGTCTGGGAGAGGCATGGCACTGATAACGTCACTGGCGCAAAGCCAACTGGTATGTTTTGGGATGTTGGGTCAATTTGCAGTGATTTTAAAGCGATTTCAGATACCCAGCAAATTTGGAATTTTCATGGTGTGAAAACGTACAATAGAAAAATAAACAACTGATGCTGACAACTAATGCTGACACCTAATACTGAGCGATAATAATATGCAAAGCTCACCGGTTTGTTTGTTTTGGTTGCATATTTGTATGTCTAAATACAATCTATGTAAAGAAAGTACTTATATATTGATTGAGATTTTTTTGGGGTCTTTTTGATGAATTAATTACTTACATCTAATACAGACATATTTCGCGTACAACAAATAAAATAAGTAACCCAACTCTTGTATCTTATAAATTGTAAAACACATGTATTGATTTATGTGGATTACAATTGGTTCATAAACTTTGCTTGCATTTTTTTTAGGTATATACGGTCACAGTGCAGTGTACGACTCAACCTCGAAGACGGTCTACGTATACGGAGGTCATGTGTTCAGAGATGAGCGCTTTGCAGTGTCAAAGTATCTCTTCACATACGACATAGAGACAAACTCCTGGAGTATCTTGCAGCCAGATCTTGGCGACGTATGTAGTTCATTCAATTAAAAAATATGTATACATAGGCTATGTACGAAGTTCTTTCAATTTAAACCCTTGAATATCATCTTGATTGAATTGTAAGCTGATTGTTTAAAGAAGTAATGAGTCTGTTTCCTGAGAAGAATTTGTACTTGGTGTCCATGGCAAGATCTTTCAATATTTCTTAAGCATTAATTTTTTAGCTAAAATAATAACAAAAAACACACAATTGTGCAATAAAAATAACATATTTTCTGCAGTGTTCATACTTTTGTAGTCAAATAAAGGTAGACAATTTACGTATTTCCTTAAAAAAAACAAGTGCATCAGAAAATGTATACTGTTGGTCTTTTTCGTAATGGAAATATATTAATATTGCATACTAAGAAAGGCGATATTGCACTTTGCAAACCAAAGAAAGAACTGTTCTAAATAAATTCTAGTTGTATAAGCTCTTCCAACCTCAATCTATGTGTGGCGTAGTGGATGTGGTGTCCGCAAAGCGACCGGGAGGACACGGGTTTGATCCCTAATGAGGGAGTTGTTAAGATCTTCACCAAAGACACCAAGCACTTGTTTTACCTTTATAAGCCTTTTGATGGAATCAAGCTTAGATAAAAAGGTTTAAAACAAATAAATAGGTTTAAAACTATCTTGTTGATCAAAATGATGCGGTATCTGATGACAATTTGTCTAAATTGCCATAAGACAAATCAAAGTGTTACCATTTAATTTTACATGCATGGAATAGAGAAATGCAGAAGTGAAGTATGGTTGTTACTGGTTGAGTCGTGGGTTCTGTTTGATTCGTGGGTATAGAAATCGCGTGAAATCTCGCGATAGAACGTTCGCACATGATGCAGTACTTTATGGAAAAATGTGTTGACACGGTCACCATTTTTTTCCGATCAAAAATGCGTCAAAAACAAGTAAATAGTGTAATTCATCATAATTTGATAGGTCCTTATGAAGTATTTCCTCATTTATGTATTGTTCATATAGTGTTTCAAAGTAACACAAAATTGTTTTTTTATGAGTATTTACCATGCTACATCGTCTGTTGACATTTTTTCACAAGAAATTAACCTGTCCTGCAAGGTCAGTTTAAAGACTATTTATAGTATGCAAATCTTTAAATTCTGGCAGCCAATCAGAACCCACGAATCAACCGGAAGCTTACTTTCATGATGGTAGTTTGACACTATCAACACAGTCGATTATTTTGATGTTTAAAGACGATAAACATTTGGAAAAAAGCAACACATATTAAGGAAGAAAGGTTAATAATTGTTTTCATTATGATTCATGGTCATATATTTATAAAATATTTGTGATGTAACAACTTTATGAAAATTACCCACGACTCAACCAGACTATAGCATATAACAAACATGCTATCACCACGAAAAAAGAACTCAATTAACTTTTTGTCCCCGACCGGTTTTACCGGAGGGGACTTATGGTTTGCGCTCTGTCTGTCTGTCAGTCAGTCAGTCAGTCAGTCAGTCAGTCAGTCAGTCAGTCACACTTTTCTGTATCCTGCGAACTTTAAAAGTTCTTAATATTTTTTCATGAAACTAGCAACATGGATAGATGGCAATATGGATATTATGCACGTCATTTCATTTTGTTCCTACGTCAAAAATTGTGGTTGCTATGGCAACCAAAAAACAAACAAAAAACAATCTGAAAATGGTGAAATTTCTGACAATGGTGGAGCCGGTAGGGGACCATATTGCTTGACAATGGCCTTGTTAAATAATAATATCGATTGTTTCTTATAATAAAAACATTTCAGCAAAGTGCATGATATACAGAGGACATTAGTTAGGACACAAAAAGGTGAGCCTTGCTCTGTGAAAACAAGCCTTAATGCATGTGCGTAATGTGTCCTCCCAGATTAGCCTGTGCAGTCCGCACACGCTAATAAGGGATGACACTTTCCGCCTTGACTGGATTTTTGCAAAGAAGACACTTCCTTTAAACAAAAGATACCATTAAAGTGGGAAAGTGTTTTGACTGCACAGGCTAATCTGGGATGACACTTTATGCACATGTATTAAGCCCCGTTTTCCCAGATTGAGGCTCAAGTATTTAAACATGTTACCACAGCGAACAACACAATTCCATGTTGCTCATTGTAGTTAACATTTGCGCTGGATGGGGCGCTGTACAGGTACTTCCACATGGCCCAAGGTTTCAAGGATTACATGGTTGTTGTCGGGGGTTACGACCAACACCATGAACCCCAGAACTCACTATTTGTTTACAACTACCGCTGCAATTACTGGCATCAGATTCCATTGGCTGGTAAGAGTTACTATGCTGTGTAAATTTCATCGTTTGCTAGAGTACTGGTTCTAATTCAATAGTTATCAGAGAAATTAATATGTTCAACAGTTGCTTAGTCATGAGTCAGAATGAAAGAGTTAATACGAAAAAAGGAAAAAACAGTTTAAAATATGGATATTTTATACTTCTATTTGTCACTGTTTGCAACTGTTAAATACCACTTACATTTGTATAAATCACTGATATTTTCTATAAACGACAAGAAATTATAAAATAAAAATGCACGTTTTACTGGCTCCTATTGAAATCAATACTGAAAGTTCCGGATGCTGTTTCATCATGCTTCTAGGCAGATCTTGGCCTGATACAAAGGTGCTTGATATAATTTTTATATCATGCAGGTTATTTATTTATTGCATTTTGTAAATGATGCACAGTACTAATGAAAGTGTGGATATCGACTTTCTTTATTCATTTTAATTGAAGATCTTTCAAGAAAACAACATTTTCTAAGATATTTTTTTAGTGTGTGCTTTTTCACCTTTTTATGCCCCTGGTAGGGTGGCATATAGCAGTTGAACTTTCCGTCAGACCTTCTGTGCATCTGTCTGAAAACTCTAACATTGGCCATAACTTTTAAATATTGAAGATAGCAAATTGATATTTGGCATGCATGTGTATCTCATGGAGCTGCACATTTTGAGTGGTGAAAGGTCAAGGTCATCCTTCAAGGTAAAAGTTTTTTAAAAATCAAAGGGAAGTAACAAGCTTTAAAGGGAGATAATTTCTATTTATCATTTGGTAGGTACAGATTATTTTCCCAAGAGAAGTTATATTTTTTAAAGAGATATAAAAATAATATTTTTTATCAAAACGGCGCAGTAGGGGGCATTGTGTTTCTGACAAACACATCTCTTGTTTTAATATAAAAAGACCAAAAAATAAAGTGTAAGGGGATATACCATGGAAATCAGTCTGTGGTGTGGGGATATTCAATTTGTATGACAAAGGCACTCCTTTTTTTTTAAACGAAACCTTCAAACTTGCATTCAGTTATTGTGCTACTGGTGATATATACTTGTGCATGTGAATTTTTTTTAATGCTATGATTCAAATAGCTATAGTTTTTACTCTTTCGAGCATTAGAATTTCTATGACTTGATTATTACTAGTGCAACATGCTACATATTATCATTCAATGCTACTGTTACAAGCTGTAGTTAAGTTCTATTTATTTCCCTTACAGATGAGGAAGGTATGCACATTTCTTCACTAGTTTCCGCCAGTTCAGTCGTCTACAACAACTCTTTGTACATATTTGGAGGCATCGGAACCAACATTGAAGGCAACATGTACAGGCTGAAAATACCTGAAGACATTTGCGGGTAACCAAGCGCTCTTTCAATTATGGATTTTATTTGCAGCTTAGCAATGAAAGTTTTATTCAATATGCATTGTATAACAGTATACACTGCTCCAGTCTAAAGCTTTGCAATTAGTATAAACCTATTAATTTATGTTCCATTGCATAGAAAGCCTAAGGCTTATTTGAAACGTTCTTGAGTCCTTTTCATGGGACTAGAACCAGTACTTGGTGTCTAAAGGGGAAATCTTAAGAACGCTCCTACGGTAGGAAACCAGGTTGTTTTTTTCAGCCCGAATTTATAGCTAAAATTCGGCTATGTTCCCAATCCCAAAAAGTATACTTTTTTCCCAAAATGTGGCAAACATTCCCAATTTCCAAAAAAAAATAATTTTTTTTTAGAAAGAAGTGTTTTATGTGTATTTTATCTTGATTTTAATTCAATTACATCAAACAAAGTATTATATGATTTTGTTCTTTTAATTTGAATGATTAGAAAGAGTTATATCAAATTTAGTATTTCCCTAATCAGTGGACTTTTCCTTTGGAATAAAAAGGCTAATGAATTTATTTTCCCAATTTCATGAAAATGCTGATAAAATTCCCAATTCCAAAGCCATGGGCTATCTTCCCAAAGAGTGGAAAAAAAACACCTGGAAACAAACCTGTGACCTTCCGCTCGCTATAGGGACACCATATCCATTACACTACTGTGACCTCTTAAATTAATGTCAATTAATCACTGCTTGGTGTCCATTTCATCAAACTTTTCTAATGGAAGCATCAATTCATCCTTCAATCCTTTTCATCTCATATAAAATTTGGTAAAAATGGTAAAAGTTCTCGTAGGCCAGTATTTATAAAACTGCTAATTACAAATAAATAAAGTAAAAATACTAAGTTTTTTCAGAAGTTACATTTCCAGACAAAATTTTCTATTGGAAAACCAATGTTCTCTGTCTGCTGAAATGTAATGTTTTAATTCTTTAAAGTAATATCTACCAAATTGAAACATTTAAACTTTAAAAGATGCTTTTTAATTATTTCAGGATGTACAGTGCAGCTAACTTATCCATTCCGGCTTGCCTAAACGTGGTGGGCTGTAGTGCAGCCATTCTGAGAATTCGTGACGTGGAAAGAACCGTCTGTTTTTCAACTGAGGTCCCTCCTATTGCCAGGTAGAACACAAAAACAGGCTCTAGGTACATTATAAAGTTGTTGTGCTCCAAAAAGGGAATGGTTGTAGTTGTAATGTTGCAAATTAAAAACTAAACTGGAATAGTCTTAGCTATAATACGTTGAATATTTTGTCACCAAAAAAAATGGTTATGATAAAAAACTATTCTTTTGTATAATTGCCAATATTAATAATGGCACATGCTTGTTTAGCTCAAGTTCTCACTGCTTATATTTCAAACTGAAATTCCTTTATGAGAAATACAAATTATGGTTTTCACCTCTCATTTTTGTCCCACAGTCCTGGGTTCTGTTAACAAATTGTCGATTTTAAATAAATGTACTGGGCATAATAGGGTTTTCAAAGAACTCTGGAATTTGGATATACTTATTTCATGCCATATAGCATGGGAAATGACAGTGTGACTTCAATCACCCAAAATATACTTCTTTGTCATGTTTTTAGTAAACCACTTGTGGATGTGCTTTTCATTTGTAAACAGCATCGTTAGGCTGTATTGAACATTGATTTCCTCAAATGATTGTGCAAGCAACCCTAGGAAAACAAAAACAGAATGGAAAGGTTTATTTGGCAACAAGGCTGACAACATTGTACCTATTGCGTTCTATCAGTTCAATAATAAATATGAACCTCATTCTGAAAAACACACACAGGATTTAATATTTGTGCATCAAGTGTTGTGTCAGAGTAGCCTTTGCAGTTTGCACAGGCTAATTCGGGACGACACTTTCCACTTAAGCAGGCTAATTCAGGACGACACTTTCCACTTAAACAGGCTAATTCGGGACGACACTTTCCACTTAAACAGGCTAATTCGGGACGACACTTTCCACTTAAACAGGCTAATTCGGGACGACACTTTCCACTTAAACAGGCTAATTCGGGACGACACTTTCCACTTAAACAGGCTAATCAGGGACAACACTTTCCACTTAAACAGACTAATCAGGGACAACACTTTCCACTTAAACAGGCTAATCAGGGACGACACTTTCCACTTAAACTGGCTAATAAGGGACGACACTTTCCACTTAAACAGGCTAATCAGGGACGACACTTTCCACTTAAACAGGCTAATAAGGGACGACACTTTCCACTTAAACAGGCTAATCAGGGACAACACTTTCCACTTAAACAGACTAATCAGGGACAACACTTTCCACTTAAACAGGCTAATCAGGGACGACACTTTCCACTTAAACAGGCTAATAAGGGACAACACTTTCCACTTTAACAGGCTAATAAGGGACGACACTTTCCACTTAAACAGACTAATCAGGGACGACACTTTCCACTTAAACAGACTAATAAGGGACAACACTTTCCACTTAAACAGACTAATCAGGGACGACACTTTCCACTTAAACAAACTAATCAGGGACAACACTTTCCACTTAAACAAACTAATCAGGGACAACACTTTCCACTTAAACTGGATTCTTGTTAGGAAGAGACTTCCTTTAAACAAATAAATCGTAAAAGCATACTGCACAGTCTAATCTGGGACAATACTGTACACACATGCATTAAAGCAGACTGCACAGTCTAATCTGGGACGATACTGTACACACATGCATTAAAGCAGACTGCACAGTCTAATCTGGGACAATACTGTACACACATGCATTAAAGCAGACTGCACAGTCTAATCTGGGACGATACTGTACACACATGCATTAAAGCAGACTGCACAGTCTAATCTGGGACAATACTGTACACACATGCATTAAAGCAGACTGCACAGTCTAATCTGGGACGATACTGTACACACATGCATTAAAGCAGACTGCACAGTCTAATCTGGGACAATACTGTACACACATGCATTAAAGCAGACTGCACAGTCTAATCTGGGACAATACTGTACACACATGCATTAAAGCAGACTGCACAGTCTAATCTGGGACAATACTGTACACACATGCATTAAACCCCGTTTTCCCAGAGGGGGGGTTCATATTGTGCCTATGACACTTCAGGGAGGGTCCGTATGTCTCCATGCACAAGGGGGCAGCCTCAGTGTGTGATGAAGATCACCACAAGGACCGGGATTGTGAACGAATCATGAACTGTTCCGAGTGCGTGGCAACATATCCATATTTTAAGAACGCACCGAAGGTATGTGGCTATTGTATAATGCTGTTCTCTATTGGCTAAAAAATAACAATACAAATTTGTTTCCACTTTTCAAACTAACCCTGACTTATTTCTGGCATGCAATTTTTCTCAGTGCTCATTGGGAACTTTTTGAATACCATGTACGTCAGTCAGTGTGTGTGCTAATTTTTTCTTTTGACAAATGCTCCTTTTGAATAGCTTTGCAGATTTTATTGAAACTTCACAGGAATGATTCTTGTTTGACCAGAGTTTAAAATACATTGTAAAAATGTAAACTTCCTAAATGATCTTCTCTGAAACAACAATTGTCATGGTTTTAATATTTGGTATGTAACATTTTCTAGTTTTCCTCTACTAAGTTTAGTAAAGTTATGTCAATGCAGCTTCAAAGTGCAGAAGGGGTCATTGTGTTCTACAAACACAGCTCTTGTTAATTCTGTTTCCAGTTACTGCAAAACTGATGCCAAAATATTACGGCATCATTGAGTAATGCAATAATATTATCATGGTTACAGACTTGAAAATGTTGCAGTAACTGCTGTATTGCTTATTCCTATAATAGTGCCATGGATACAGACCTGTAATTGCTTACTCCGATAATATTACCATGATGGTTACAGACCTGTAAATGGTGCAGTAACTGCCTGATCGGGCGATGCATCAAGCGCGGGTCCACCTGCAGCAACAACCACGGCTGCGACGTGTTCCAGATCAAGGGAGGAGTCCCTCAGGTGTCCCCTTCTCAGCCTGGCTGCCCAGTGAAATCATGTTTGGCCTCCACCTGCAAACGCTGCCTTGAAAAAGACTGCCTATGGACCAAGGGGATTACCAGACGTGAGTTTGTCATAGGAACTGAGGAGGGGGGGGCAGAATTATTTTGTGTCTAAGGGGGCACAATAAAAAGGTGGAGTTTGAAATTTCTCACTCTTGTAGAAACAATTTGACCATGAATTTTGCATCTAGCAAAAAAATACTGTGAAACCATTATTATTCGTCCGACATTAATTTTCGCCTTTTTCGTCCTTCGACCGATGGACGAATTTAAGATCCTAACGAACAATCATGTCCCATATTTGAAACAAATAAGACTGAATTACCGTAGGCATGAGGCATTTAAATCCATCGTAATCCACGCATATACACAGGGCTCGAAATTAACACTCGCACACTCGCAAAATGCGAGAAAAAAAAAATTGCACGGTAAGTTATAAGCCACTAGTATTTTTTTGCAAATAAAGAAATAGTGAAAAAAACGAGTTATATTGCTTAATGCGTTCGACGGCATGAACGCTAAACCGTAGGTCAATTTTTTGAACGTCCGAATACCCATATGCGGAAGCGCGCACCTTGTTTGTTGACTGGTATACTTATAATACAGATACACAGATGGTATTGATACAAAGAACATGAAACAGTCGACTATTCACACTCAAGTTAAATCCGGTTTTGACACAAAGGGTAGTTCATTATACAGTGTACTGACAACTGACATTTCCTATAAAACGCGAATGCAATAAGGCTGTATCGAATGCGTCGACTTCGTTTAGGTATAATAATGTTGATTAGCGCTAATTGTTAACAACTTTATTACCCATTGTGTGTATTGTGTTTTTCAGGGGTGTTGCAGATTATACAGCCTACACGCGGCGAATCTGGATTAAAGACAATACTATTAAACGCAATTAAAATATTACGATGTGTGATCAACACCTGACTGAAATATATTCTGCGCTTTGTTACAAATTAATAAAGAACATTTTGATTTGTGTTTGGTTGTTTGGTTTAAACTGCATCTTCTATTTTTGTACATTTACATAAAAACCCGTACCTTTGTTTTTTTTTATAACAAAACATTTTTTACATGTATTACAAACAAATCGGACGTTGTTTTTTTTTCAAAACCAGAAATGGGCGAATTTAAGAGCGGACGAAATAGTCATTTTTATGAAAAGGGCGAAATTTTGTGCCGACGAAAATAAATGGTTTCACAGTAGTACCTTTTTCTCCCTCTTGCAGAGACAATAGGATCGTTTAACCGAGACATACTTGCCCCAGGTGTATTCCAATCATTCCCTATTTCAGAAACAATAGGACCATTGTTCCCATCTCAAGGCTGGACTTGCTTGCCCCAGATGTACCAATCGTTCAGGAACGGCAGCGTTGCCACGGTGATCAGCAAGCCTGGTGACTGCCCCGCCCCCTGCCAGGACCACAAGTTGTGTGAGACGTGTCTCGGGTCAAAGGGGTCGGAGGGCGGCTCACTTGAGTGTTACTGGAGTGTAACCCTTGCAGAGGTGAGTGCAGTTTAACCCTTGCATAGGTGTGTATATAGTTTGCTTTTATGAATTATCCGTCCATTACCGTTCAAGTTCATGTTAACATATTGGTATGAATGAACTAAGTCACATGTTTACATATTGGTATGAATGAACTAAGTCACATGTTTACATATTGGTATGAATGAACTAAGTCACATGTTTACATATTGGTATGAATGAACTAAGTCACATGTTTACATATTGGTATGAATGAACTAAGTCACATGTTTACATATTGGTATGAATGAACCAAGTCACATGTTTACATATTGGTATGAATGAACCAAGTCACATGTTTACATTTTGGTATGAATGAACTAAGTCACATTTTTACATATTGGTATGAATGAACTAAGTCACATGTTTACATACTATTACTGCGGACATCATTATTGTAATATCAAAATAAAGATCTTTGTTTGAATTTTGATATTGTTTTGGTGGTCCTAGATAGTAGATAAACATCTAAATATAAAAAGAAACTCTAAACATGGAGCAAATACAAGAATAGTCTCATGTCTATATAGGCTCTGTTACAGTGCAGGGTACATATAAATACACATGACCAATAAAGTTATACTTAACTGAATATAGCGTTAGTTACACTGTGCATGTATGCATTATTCATCCCCTTATATTACTATCTGTAAATGAGGCTGATAAGCCTGTTTGGCTATCAAGACATGATATGTTCCTGTTCAAGTAAACATGAAAGTTTTTTTAATGAGATTTTTCTTAATACAATATTTTTTATTAGCTCACCTGAGCATGATATGCTGAGTTCTCAAAGTGGGCTATTTGGATCACCATATGTTTGGGGTCCATAGTTTTCAGGTGTGCTATGTGCAGTGCATGTCGTCAACTTTTTGCTTGATTCAACTCTAGAGGCCACATTGTTCTTCCAATCTTGTTGAAACTTATGGAGAATGTTTATCTGGACAAAATCCAGGCTGAGTTTTAATCTGGGCCACATGTGTGTCTCAAAACTGGGTCATTAGGTGAAATCTGAGATAAAAACCTTGTGACCACTCTAGTTTGTATGCCCCCGAAGGAGGGCATAAAGTGATCACACTGTCCGTCTGTCAGTCCTTTCGTCCGTCACACTTTGCGTTTAGGTTTCGAAAAATGCTCATAACTTCTATGTCACTTCAGATGTAACATTCATATTTAGTATGCATGTGTATATGGACGAGGCCTTTCCATATGCACATTAATTTTGACCTCTTTGACCTTGACCTTAAACTTAGGGTCCGTGTTTAGGTTTCGAAAAATGCGTTTAGTTTTCGAAAAATGCAAATAATTTCTTTCAAAGCGTTTATCGGGGGCATATGTCATCCTATGGAGACAGGTCTTGTTATTTGTGCATACTTAATTATTCAATTATATGTTTAATTATGGGTATCAATTTAAAAGTCATATATGAACGTACTTCAATGAGGAACTTGTTACATTATATCTGTCATATTAAAATAGACTACTTTGTTATGAATTTTGTTATTGTTCTGGTCTTAAACATAGTTTATGATCAACAGGGTTCACAGGGGTTTACACACGGACTGGACAGAATGTAAACACACCACTAAGTACTTTATTTTGCAAATAAGTCAATTTATTGAAATATATTTGCAAACATCTTTAGTGCATAACAGACAGTTTTTATTGGAGTTTGTGCCAATATTTAAGATTTAAGAATAAATCCTTCATTACGTCTGAAATCAGTGCCAAAATTTAACGTTGCGTGCAGCATAACCGTGTAAATGAATGATGTGCAGCATAACCCTGTAAATGAATGCTGTGCACATCATAACTTTGGCCAAGAACACTGGCTTTTTAAAATAAAGTAATTCTGATGCATATTTAATTTCCATAAGCAGCACCAAACTTTATTTTATGCACTAGTTGAAATTCTTAAAAAAAATAAAAATAAAAGTTATTTGAAAAAAGCTCTACTGACCGGTTTGTTTACCGGTACATACAATAAACGTTTAATTGTGAACCCCACAAAGTCATGTGATCCTGTACCATGTAAAATGTGGCGGTACAAAATGTCCAGTCTATTTTTTAATTAAGAATGAGACAATCACACCACAGTCTAATAAAATCAGAAGATAAACATCACAATATGGAAAGGAACTCAAAACGTGGAAATAAATTAATACAAAAACAATATATTGTACAATAGGCTCTGTTACAAGGCATGTATTCAGCATACATGTTACTACAAAGTGGCAATAAAGTAATACTTAAATGTAAATGAAATTAGTTACACTCCCTGCGTGCCTACAGGTCTATATAAAGAACAAATACAAATGTCTGGGAAAACAAAGTTAATTGCATGTGTGTAAAGTGTTGTCTAAGATAAGCTTTTGCAGCAACACAGGCTAATCATTATGACACTTTCAGCTTTATGGTATTTTTTGTTTGGAGCAGGTCTCTTTGTAGCAAAAAAAGTTAAGCAGAAAGTATTGTCCCTAATTAGCCTGTGCAGACTGCAGGCTAATCTATCTACTATTTCCAGAGCCAGGTTCAAATACAAATAAATCAATATTCACACGTGAATGCTGTGTTACAGTGCATACCCCCGGCCTACACGTCCCTGCACTGCCTGGGCGGGGTGTGTGGGACACTCCTCCAGGGGGAGCCAGGCAGATGCCCCGCCCCCTGCTCAACGTACACCAAGTGTGCGGACTGTAGACGGGCCCCAGGCTGCGGCTGGTGCGCGCACGGGGGCGAGAACGGGGTCGGGGTCTGTTCACCGGGGACACTCAGCGGGCCGGAACACTCGGAAATGTGTGCGAAGAAGAACAGCGTGTTTACTGGTCAGTGTGTTTTTGTGGGCCCATTATTCGACCCCTAGTCTATAGGTTATAGGAAAAAGATGTTCAACTTTGTGAAGAAAGCATGAAACTTTGTATGGATCCATTTTAAGGTATGCTGAATTCAATAAGATGTGAGGACACGCGATTGGAAAACTCTATATGCCCTAAAATGAGGCTCCAAAAGAAGGCCCATTTTTCATTTTTTATTTTTGAGCAACAGGATAGGAAACAAAAACAATACATATTTTTTTCAATAACTATTGTTTCTTTATATAAAAATGTATCAATATTTAATATATCAAACATTTTTATACATAGAACACAGTAAAATTACAAAAATGAGGCCCAAAAAGGGGAAAAATCTAAAAATAATGGTTTCAAAACATTTAATGCTTAAAAATGTCCACTTATTGATTTTACATGTTATATTTAACTAAATTGATCTTAATAAATGTCCTTCAACTTTTTAAATCCAAAACTAAACAATGCCTGCCCCAAAAGTAATGAGGCCCCTAATGGGAACACTTAAGTAATACCTCTCCGGTAATGCAAGTAATACAAATAATGTTGAATCACTGGACCAAAAAAAAATCTTAAAATAATTTATCATTTTTGCATTATTAATATCTCATAACAAGTATTCCATATTTAATTATCAAGGTTAAAGCCATATATGAGGCCCTACATTGGAACTTACTAATTATTGTTTAGTGTATATCAACTTCAATACTGAGTATCAGCTTTAATACTGAGTATGAGTAAAATGAGAACATGATTAAGCAAAACAGTACCATATATATTTTTTTCATAACTATTCATAAACTTCAGTTCATATCAATTGCATGATATAAAATATAATATTTTTCAATTACAAGCAAACTAACTAACAAATGAACTTGATCAAGTCTAAACAACTTCAGTGTTGAATATGTTATCTTAATTCGGTTTGGTTCTTGTAATATTTGTTAGACGTAAGTTGTCTCCTAAACAATGATAATTCAATAGTCTGTTCATGTATGGTTAATGCATAATTATACACAACTAAAATGATCAGTAGATTTAAACTCAGAATGAGGCCCAATTCTTGGTTTTTCATGTATACCAGTATTATCTAAACATGTCATAAAATGTATTATAGATAATTCCATTAGTTCTATACAGCAGTAATTCGTAGTGATGTCATGTATTCATATCATATAAACCTATTTATTATAGAGTGTATACTAAAATGTATCTAATACTTTTTGGTATATACTTGTATTATGCAAGTATCTTATTCTCTTACACAAAGGCCTTCACAATGGCACAACTGTGTTTAGAGTAAATTTGCCTCGATGCATTTCATTTACATCTACCAGAGCAGGTGTTTTTACAGTTGCATTTGATAAGCTCTCTACAACTCTTAGCAGCTTTCGGAAGGGAACTCCAAAATGGGACCCAAGTGTCATTGTTCTTGATCCATCCCCAGTCACTAGGATTAGGCAACTCAGGATTCGCAATCATGGCTTGACCCCAAACGTGACCTGCTTGATACACAGCCCTATTAACATGCTGGACAAGTGCGCAAGGAATGTTTTTAATCTGTCTATTTCCTTGAGAAAAGAGATGCTTCCTAGCTTAATTTACAGATGCAAGAAATAAGGTTTTGCCTTACAATAAGATAATGTATCGTTCCACAACTTTGAAATCCTCATCTGTCACTGAAATCAAGGGACTTGACAACCGTTTAAAAACTGGGAAAAGATGAGGGAGCGTAATGAAAAGCGTGAATGCTGTCTTTTTGCCTGCAAATGCAGAGACAGTATCGCATCCTGACAATGCATGAAGAAATAAAAGAAATAAAAGGTCAAACGAAACATCTTTGCCAAGACGAGTGGCTATCAAATTAGCTCTTATGTACATGAAATGTTTGCTGTGGTCAAATGCTAGCCACAGTTCACAATTTTCGAACTGACTGATGGTGCAAATCGTTAGCACTAAGACATTTGTGTCAGTTGCATGAAGCATTACTCGCTTGTAGCCTCGTTTTTACGCATCCACAGCATGCAAAATCATACAAGAATCAGCTTCCTCATGGTTGCAAGGCTGTATATTGCTCATATCTGGTTCCACTGACTAAGTTCTGGTGTTAGCAACTAAAACATTCTCTCTAAAAGTGGTCAGAACCACCTTCCCTGGTGGTGTTTTCAAAAGACTAATTTGTGTTGCCAGAAACTCGTAAAGTGTTGTTTTGTTTTCATCAACCCTTAAGAATGATTTCCAGTTAGCAGGAATTCGAGTCGATCCGTTTACTCTGATTTTATCGCCTGTCCATCGACTGTGTCTTGTATGTACTTTGAGGCTGTTGGGGTTCTACGTATCCCATACTACATTGACCCTGTCGACTTACATTAGCTGCTTAGATAAATAAGGTAATACAAGCTTCAATGCATAATCACTGAACGTTAGAACTCTCTTGTCTGACCTGTTGGGATCCTGGGACTGAACAATGGCAGCACCATCTAGTATGCTAACCTCTACAGGAGGACTCATCTCTGGCGATTCCTCTTCTCTTTCTAGACACTTCAGTAGGTCTGCTTTACTACCTAGTCTCATCTTGTTATTTTCTGCTATAGATAGGGGCCATGCATGGTTTTTGTGTTAAAAAAAGGTGTCTTACTCACCGTCTCTAGAAAATAATTTAATGTCACTTTTCATACTCTTAACTTTTGATGCCTTTGCCTCTTTCTTTCTGGACCCAGTTTGAAAAAGGGGGAGTGAATTTTTCTTTATTGTCTCGTAAAAACCTTTTATATTGTTGCTTAGACGTTCTACAATCACAGATTCGTACTGAGCTTTTCCAATTGATTCTGCTGTCTTCTTCAAAGGGATTTCCCATATCATCTATTGTTTCGACTAGCTGGCGTACCTGAGTCTGAAACTTTTATTGTTTAGTTTGCTTCTCCTCATGGTGTTTCGTATCATCTGAATTGTCTGTATGATCACTCTCTTCAATAAGAATGCGGGATGTTTCTGGTGCAGACACCATCCATCTTCGAAGTGCATCTGGATTTTCAGTTAGACCAACGAATCCACCGTCACCCTTTACTTATGCATTCTGCTGCTCATGAATTTGGTCGTGAGCAAGGGCTAAAAATCTGTGTTTAGTTTTATTTGTTACAAAGTGTCCTTTTGTGAACTATTCTTGGACATCGATACTTCTTTCTTTAAGTAAAATTAAATCTTGTGAATGGACAGTCAGCCAACGAGCATAATGAACATGGTCTTTTGCAAACATCCATGGCACCATCTTACCCAGGCATTCTACATACATCTCGTAATTAGCCTCCCTTTGACATTTCATAAACTGTAAAAACAGTATTTCAAGCTCCATTGTTTTATTCCAGTACGCAAGTTGAGGATGGATATTATCCATCATATCTGACCACTGCTGATAATCTAACTTTTCAGCACTATATGTGACTCTTTCGGCATACTCTTTATAAGCTTCACACTTCAATATATAAAGAGCAGCTACCATCACTTGGTGGGCCCACTGACCACGTGAAGTACTAGCACCATTCTGTATGCTGTCAGCTCTACCAGCGGAAAGCCCTTTTTCGTACAATATGTCTACAAGATCTTTACGTCTGGTTTTATTGTGTACTGTAAGGCTCATATATAAGGGCAACATTGTCTCTTTATCTAAAGGATGCAGCGAACGAACATGTTTTGAATCTTTCTTCGCACGTTTTACAGCATTAAAAACCAAGAGCTGTGCCATTGAAGAAGCAATATCTTTAAGGTTATATTCTGGTCCAGTCTCGTGACAAATATCTGTCCCAGAGAGTATCATTTCAACTAGCATATTTAAAGATTTGGGCAGATCTTGATACTGGGCATCAATCAAATAGCCTTTGAATTAAACTTTTTGCTAAACAGGTCTTTTCGTACAATACTTGCAGCTCGTAATAAGGTGACAGCTTCATTGTCGTGATTTATACTACTTGCACAAAGTAAGGCATCACCAATGTCTTTCTTAAATGACAATACAACCTCATAGTTTTTTGGTATTGAATATATATCAACTACAGGAGACTAGATCTAATTAATTCATTTAATTATATATTTTAAGTCCAGTTCAACACTCCACTACCAAATATCATGCTGGATACTCATAAGTCCAGTTCAACACTCCACTACCAAATATCATGCTGGATACTCATAAGTCCAGTTCAACACTCCACTACCAAATATCATGCTGGATACTCATAAGTCCAGTTCAACATTCCACTACCAAATATCATGCTGGATACTCATAAGTCCAGTTCAACATTGCACTACCAAATATCATGCTGGATACTCATAAGTCCAGTTCAACACTCCACTACCAAATATCATGCTGGATACTCATAAGTCCAGTTCAACACTCCACTACCAAATATCATGCTGGATACTCATAAGTCCAGTTCAACACTCCACTACCAAATATCATGCTGGATACTCATAAGTCCAGTTCAACACTCCACTACCAAATATTATGCTGGATACTCATGTGGATAATTGCTGAAAAGTTAATTGTTAAAAAAACAGTTTTTTCAACTTACTGATTAGTAACATAGTTATGTATATTGTGTGAACATTTGTTATGTGATTTACAAAGGTGAAGTTGGTATTTGGTTTAAAAATTAATGTTTTTTTTCATGAAATTTCCTTGCTAGAAAAGTTTGGGTTACAATCATGACAATACTTAATATACATGTATATAGCAGCTTGTCATTCTATTATTATAAATTGACAAGAATTCTATAAAATTTATGTGGCATACTATTTATGCTATCTCAACTTGTTTATATGAACATTAATTGATGTACATTGAAAACGTAAGGAATATATAATTGTTTACTTCTGAATAATTTGATATTTTTATTATAATTGTATATAACATAATTATAATTATGCTCTGAGATCATTACATACTCTTCGCATATATATATATATATATATATACTTTCCATTACATAGTTTAATTAACATTAATTAATATGTTGTTTAATTCAATAATAAACTATGTACATGATCTGTTAGGTTCTTTATATTTTAAACCATCATTCAAATACAAGCACGATGCTCTTTATTACAATGTGCTTTAGTTAATTATTATCTCTTTGATACTTATTAGCCCGACAAAATAAGGTTTAATATAATGATTTACCTATAGATTTGAAATGAAGGTAAATACTATATGAAACGGGTATTAAATATATTTTCTTCTAATGTTATACAAGTGTGTATATGTACTTAAGGTAATGTACGTATAATCTCCCCTTTCAAGTACGAATTTGGAGGATTATCATGTAATGCATCAATAAATACCCATACAATTTCAACAGATCATGCACCTCTCATTCATAATATTGCATTATTTTCACATTTAAATCATTTTCACACAATAACTGTGACATATAGCAATTTCAGAAAAATCTCTATCTCAGAAAAGCCGTTTTTACCTCCCTTTTTGAAATTGGTTTAAAAGTAGGTTCCCGGACAGATAGAGCGTGTCCTCACGTCTTATTTCATTAAGGGTATATTAAATAAGCTTCATACCAATTTTGGTGCTTTCTTCAGAAAGTTGAACATCTTAGGTATTTTTTGTGCCATAACCTATTCACTGTCAAAAAGTATATAATTTTCCCAAATGACTGCCTTAACCCTTTGCATGCTGGGAAATTTGTCGTCTGCAAAAATGTCGTCTGCTGACTTTCTAAAATCAGCATTTTCTTCGATTTTTTTCAAAGAATACTATCAGAATAGCAAACAGTTTGGATCCAGATGAGATGCCACTTTCTGTGGCGTCTCATCTGGATCCAAACTGTTTGCAAAGGCCTTCAAAATTCGGTTCCAGCACTGTAAGGGTTAAATTCCATAAAATTATGAAATGTTGATTTGTTTATTAAATGCAACATTTAGTTAGTTTCCCTATGCAGCTCTATGGGTTTAACCTTAGAAAAAAAAAAATGTTGAAAACACTAATTCTCATTTTTATGCCCTCGGATCGAATGATCGGGGGTATATTGTTTTTGGCCTGTCTGTCTGTCTGTCTGTCTGTCATTCTGTGGAAAACTTTATCCTTGGTTAAAGTTTTGCAATATTGCAGATAGCAAGTTGATATTTGGCATGCATGTGCATCTCATGGAGCTGCACATTTTGAGTGGTGAAAGGTCAAGGTCATCCTTCAAGGTCAAAGGTCAAATGTATGGCTTCAAAGCGGCGCAATAGGGGGCATTGTGTTTCTGACAAACACATCTCTTGTTTTTAAAGTATTTCTTACCAGAAAATAAATTGCACCAACTGTATCTAATTAGTCAAAACGATGCAATTTTTCCGAATACAAAGGGTCTATGTCCACAAGTCTAAAAATATATTTTTATGTCCCCCACTTTTGCAATATTGAAGATAGCAACTTGATATTTGGCATGCATATGTATCTCATGGAGCTGCACATTTTGAGTGGTGAAAGGTCAAGGTCATTCTTCAAGGTCAAAGGTCAAATATATGAGTCAAAATCACTCATTTAATGTACACTTTTGCAATATTTCAATATTCAAGATAGCAACTTGATATTTGGCATGCATGTGTATCTCATGGAGCTGCACATTTTGAGTGGTGAAAGGTCAAGGTCATCCTTCAAGGTCAGAGGTCAAATATATGTTGCCAAAATCGCTCATTTTATGAGTACTTTTGCAATATTGAAGATAGCAACTTGATATTTGGCATGCATGTGTATCTCATGGAGCTGCACATTTTGAGTAGTGAAAGGTCAAGGTCAAGGTCATCCTTCAAGGTCAAATATATGGGTCAAAATTGCTCATGTAATGTCACTTCTGCAATATTGAAGCTAGCAATTTTATATTTGACATGCATGTGTATCTCATGGAGCTGCACATTTTGAGTGGTGAAGGGTCAAGGTCAAGGTCATCCTTCAAGGTCAAACGTCATATACAGAGACATAGTGTTTCACAAGCACATCTTGTTATATCAATTGTTATTGTTGCCAAGAGCTCTACTTTGCAGTTATATAGATTATTGAAAACATTTTTGTGATATTTTAGGAAATAATTCTGTGAATTATTTTGTTCCATGTCCACTGTTTAACACCCTAAATTTGTTAAAGTTCTTTGTAAAACCTGAATATGAAAGATAAAAAATTATTCCATTTGGTTGACCTAATGTTGTTGAGAATAATTGTTGTATTATGGTTATTATAGGTAAAGAACAGCCAATTTGTTGAGAAGTTATTGGTAGAAAAATATCCAAAATAACTGTATTGATTACTTGAATGAAGAACAGCATATTGGCTGAGAAGATTATTTGTGGGTAAAAGTCCCTATAGATTACTTCTTATGTCGTTTTTCGGCGTAAGCTGCATAAGCCAGCTTTTCACCTTAGCCTGACCTTTGTAAGTGTCCAATAAAATTCCAAAAAAATTTCCCGCGGCTAGGTACGAATGAATACACTTCATTTATTCCATTGGCTGATTTGAGTATACCACCAGAACATTGGAAACATATCCGCGTCTTTGTAACACTGTTTTACTGTATGAAACAATTTTATCTCGAATGAAAAGGCTTAATAGATAGAACAGTTTTACACCCAATTCTCGACATCAATACAGTTTGTGCGTACACCTTTTATTTTCAGAGTATTACCAGCGCAAGAGCGTTTATACTTTAAAGGCTATGTTCTCATATTTAGTACTTACTTCCTTATTCCTGTCAACATGTTAACATGTAAAAGTATAAAGAGCAATGGAAGCGAGGCCTCACTTTAAAGCATTGCATTTCAACCCGCGAGGTATGTCGGGTCAATTCGCGGACATTCAGAGTTTATATACAGGTCATCACCGGAGTTGGCGGCCAGTAAAATAATCGTTATATAATAAAGACGCTATCCGTGAACTAGGTGACCTGGAATTTTCTTTAGACCAGAAATATGTTAAATGAAGATATTCAGCAATATAATTATGGTATGTAAATAATAGATTCCTAATGTGTTTTCAACAATACAATGATAAATATTATTGTTGATAAATTTAACAATAATTATTCGTCCATATTGCCTAATGTACTAAAGTGATATTATGAGCATGTAACAGTTTATAGGTGTCTATCGCAACCGTTGATTATTTTTGATGTTTCTACTTCATATACACTTATATTAATTAATGCAGCATCATCGTACTAAAACAATATACCAGAAAGAGAAAAATAATGCATTTGAATATCAACCGTACTTTCGTTTGACAACTGATCATGCGTTTACGAGTTGAACCTAAATTTAGTTTTAGTGCAGATGTGTTCATACGACACAAAGACACGAAATTGTTTTACGGATCATTTCAGCTTACAGGACTGGGTGGGTCACGTAAGAATATCGAATATAAAATATATTTTTATAAACAACTGGTAGCAAGGTGAGTTGCAGATAATTAATCAGTAACCACATTTTAACTAACTATTTTGACCTGTTAATTCTTTTCAGCTCAATTCAACAGTGCAAAATGCCCATAATATCACTTTAAGCATTAGCACGATGATAATTGATACTGTTAATAATCGAATCAAATAGCAATGCCCGACACACCACTAAAACAGGTTTGTTCGAAGAACGCGCCTATAAATACGGATACTTCTCGTGTGGCCGGTTGACTCATATGTTTAAATTTCACTTCCATTCTTCTTTTGGTTTTCTGTTTTGTATCTATAGGTTGATGACCAGCAATATGTTATAATGTAAAATAAGCCGCGAAAACTCCCCGTAACATCCCGTACTGCGTGTGATGCAGCTAAGAACTGCACAGAAAAAGACATTCGCTATCCTTGATCTCATTCATTAAACTATTTACGCCGTATATCTTTTTTAAAGATATTTCTTGTTAAAGATAATCTATAGAATATGCATGTTATTTTTAGCTGACCTGAGCACAACGTGCTCATGGTGAGGTTTTGTGATCACCTTTTGTCTGTCATGCGTCGTCAACATTTCACTTGTTAACTCTCAAGACGCCACATTTATTGTCCAATCTTCATGAAATTTGGTCAGAAGATTGGTCTCAATAATATCTTGGATGAGTGCGAAAATGGCTACGTTTGCTTGAAAAACATCGCTTTCAAGGGGTGGGGCATTTTTAGCTCGACTATTATATATGAAATATATATAGTGGAGCTATCCTACTCACCCCGGTGTTTGTGTTGGCGTTTGCGTGCAAATGCAAAGAGCAGACAACTCTATTAAGCACTTTGTAATAATTATGGCCCCTTTTCCACTTCAACATGCAGCAAATGTTAAAGTTTGTGTACTTCCCCAATTATTTCCTATGTCCCTTGACATATTGCTTTCATATTTTGCATACTTGTTTACCAACATGACCCCAACCTATAAACAAGAGTAGACAACTGTATCAAGCATTTTGACAGAACTATTGCCCCTTTTATACTTAGAACATGCATATTATTGATAATTCTATGTAAAAGTTTGTGTACTTCCCCAATTATTTCCTATGTCCTTTGACATATTGCTTTTATATTTTGCATACTTCTATACCAACATCACCCCAATCTATAAACAATAGCAGACGACTATATCAAGCATTTTGACAGAATTATGGCCCCTTTTATACTTAGAAAATTGAACATTTTGCTTAAATTGCCATGACTTCTTTATTTATGATCAGATTTCATTAATACTTTGACAAAACAACACTTACCTGAATACCACAATGGATTCCACCCTAACAATACCCCACGTCCCAGCCAAGATTCCCTGCCCCCCCCCACCTCCCACCCACCCCAATTGTTTTTTTTTCCCTTTTTTTATTTTTGAAAGATCATCTAATAAATGACCACACCCCACATTAAACTCCCCTCTAAACCACCCCTACCCCCCCCCCCCCCAAAAAAAAATAATATAAAAAAATATTATTTTTTTCCTTTTTTAACCAGGTTTTCCGAAGGAAAAAACTGGTTATTAGATTGGCGAATGCGGGCGGGCTGGCTGGCGGGCTGGCGGAACAAGCTTGTCCGGGCCATAACTATGTCGTTCATTGTCAGATTTTAAAATCATTTGGCACATTTGTTCACCATCATTGGACGGTGTGTCGCGCGAAATAATTATGTCGATATCTCCAAGGTCAAGGTCACACTTTGAGTTCAAAGGTCAAAAATGGCCATAAATGAGCTTGTCCTGGCCATAACTATGTCATTCATTGTGAGATTTTAAAATCATTTGGCACATTTGTTCACCATCATGGGACGGTGTGTTGCACCAAAGAATCACGTCAATATCTCCAATGTCAAGGTCGCCATGACTAAAAATAGATTTTTTTAAAAAACAAACTTACAAAGGGGGTTAATTTTGTTTGTTCATTTCAAAAGTTCAGTTTGAGTTTTCTCCCTTTATCAGATTTTTTTTTCACAATGAAAACCTGGTTTTGTGACAATTTTGTCCCTTGTTTATTTTTGAAACATCATCTAATAAATGCCCACACTTTACATTATACCCCCCTCTCAACCCCCCTAACCCCCCCCAAAAAAAAATAAAATATTTTTTCCTTTTTTTATTTTTAAAATTTCGTCTATTAAAATAAATTATTGAATATGAACAATTTTCCCATGATGGCTTACGTTATACTGTCAAGCACTCGAATAGTCGAGCGCGATGTCTTCTGACAGCTCATGTTCCTTATATGGCTATATATATTGCTATAGTAAAATATTGTTAACACTCTAGAGGCCACATTTATTGTCTGATCTTCATGAAACTAGGTCAGAAGATTCATCCCAATAATATCTTGGACAAGTTCGAAAGTGATGCCGGTTGGTTGAAAAACATGGCCGCCAGGGGGCAGGGTATTTTGCCTAATAAGGCTATAGTAAAACCTTGTTAACACTCTAGAGGCCACATTTATTTTCTGATCTTCATGAAACTTGCTCATAAGATTTGTCCCAATCAGATCTTGGATGAATTCAAAAATGGTAACCTTTGCTTGAAAAACATTGCTGTCAAGGGGCGGGGCATTTTTCCTTATATGGCTATATATGGCTGTAGTAAAATCTTGTAAACATGCTAGAGGCCACATTTATTGTCCAATCTTCATGAAACTTGGTCAGAAGATTCATCCCAATAATATCTTGGGATGAGTTCGAAAATGATGCTGGTTGGTTGAAATACATAACCGCCAGGGGTCAGGGCATTTTTCCTTATTTGGCTATAGTAAAACCTTGTTAATACTCCAGAGGCCACATTTATTTTCCGATCTTCATGAAACTTGGTCAGAAGATAGGCCACAATGATACCTTGGATAAGTGTAAAAACGGTAACCTTTGCTTGAAAAACAAGGCTGCCAAGGGGCGGGGCATTTTTCCTAATATGGCTATATATTGCTATAGTAAAATCTTGTTAACACTCTAGAGGCCACATTTATTGTCCAATCTTCATGAAACTTGGTCAGAAGATTCATCCCAATAATATATTGGATGAGTTCAAAAAGGATGCCCTTTGGTTAAAAAACATGGCCGCCAGGGGTCGGGCATTTTTTCCTTATATGGCTATAATAAAACCTTGTTAACACCCTTGAGGCCACATGTATTTTCCGATCTTCAGGAAACTTGGTCAGAAGATTTGTCCCAATGATATCTTGAATGAGTTTGAAAATGGTTTTGGTTTCTTAAAAAACATGGCCACCAGGGGGAGGGGCATTTTTCCTTATAAGGCTATATATATATATGGCTTTTGTAAAACCTTGTTAACACTATAGAGGCAACATTTATTGTCCAATCTTCATGAAACTTGGTCAGAAGATTTGTCCCAATAATATCTTGTTAACACAGGTGAGGGACTTTGGGCCTTTCAGGCACTCTTGTTTTAAATTACTTATATGTGCAAATCCTATTTTGGTCAACAATATCCTTTAAAGATTGATATATTCTGTACAGTTACATTATGCTGAGATATGAATGATCTATTTTGATATAAGACATGGAAGTTTTGTTAAAGATGTCAATAATAAGTCAAATCATTTTAAGACTTAAGTGAACACTTGTATGGTTGTCTAATAATCGTCGTGGCATAGTGGATGGTTTCTGCCTAGTGACTGGGAGGTCAAGGGTTTCTCCCCACTGTGAGAGCATTCTTAGATCTACCAGGCCTTTTCCGCTCCATTTTGGGAAAAACGCTACTCTGGAATTTTTGGGATTTTCACGTCGTGACAAACCCTATTTTGGGAAAAAAAATAATAAAAAAACTGACATAATTGGGAAAAATAATCGCATGTAAATAGTGTTTCTTATGTTTCAAAGAAGCCGTTAACTGGTAAATAACGACTATTTTGATAACATATGATTAAAATTTTACAAAATATTATGAACATGTGTGATAAGTGCAGGTTTTTTTATCTTTAACATATTTTACTGTTTTTTCAAACAAATTAAAGGCAACAGATAATTAAATTTTGTATTATTTTTCTATTTACTACACTGGATCATGTTAACTTATATATTTTAAGGTTTAAAAAAAAAAAAAAAAAATTTTTTTTTAATGGGATTTTTTTTTCAATTGGGAAAAAAACAACCAGATTTGCATTGGGAATGGGTTCGAATTTCGGACCCGTAGCATAGGGCGAAAAAGGCCTGTCTACCCCAAAATCACACCAAGTACTGGTTCTACCCAGGAGAAGAAATCAAGAGCATTCAATACCACTTAGGCTTTCAGTACAATGGTGAATAGTTTTAAACTAACTGTTGTCAATGTTTCACAGACAAGGACTCCTATGCCCGTGACCCCCATTGGTCGTACGGTACATGCCCGCCGGAGGATGAGTGTCGTAACGGTCACCATGCATGCGATCTTGAGACAGAGGACTGCAGTGACCTGTCTGACGGGTTCCTGTGCACCTGTAAAAAAGGCTACATCCGAGGCGAGGAGTAAGTTCATAGGGCGTGTCTTTATAAATGGGAGCAAAGTGTGTGTTTTTGGTCAAGTTCGTTGTTGTTATTTGGCCCTGGTGTCAATGTTAAACAGTACATATTTTTCCCAAATGACTAGGCTGCCTAAAGTTCCCAATTTTAGGTTTCCAAGGCGAGGAGTAAGAACATAGGGCATGGGTTTAGTAACCATTCATTTATTGCACAGATACCCACTTTGAAGTGGTGTTTTCATTCCTTTAGAAAATTAATTAAATTTAAGACTATCCCCCTGCTGAGTGCACTTGCAAATAGGTTGGGTAGACTTGAACTTGAGGGGCTTCCTTTCTTGAGCATGTGCAGGGCTGACCTGTGACAATGCACTAAACATCCGGCTGAGTGAACTGGCCAATAGGTTGGCTAGTCTTGAACTTCAGGGGCTTCCTTTCTTGAGTATGTGCAGGGCTGACCTGTGACAATGCACTAAACATTTACCACTCAGACACCCATCTTGTAGGTGTCTATAGTCCCTTAAAAAATAAATTTAAATTGGAGACATTTCTTAATAGAATTCAAGATTTAAAGGCTTCATTTTCTACCCCTAAGATATACTGGTGGGCAGCAAACAGCATAAAATCTACACAGACTGCAGGTCAATTGCAATTTTAATTGGTCCACATTTTTATAAACAACTTTGCCCATTAAGTAGGACACTTTCTGCATAAACTGAATATTGGTTAAGTGGTCAAGTGAAGACTTCTAATTAATGAAGAATGCTATAAAGGCAGAAAGTGTAAACCCTGATTAGCCTGTGTGGACTGCACAGGCTAATCTGGGACGACACTTTACGCACATCCATTAAGTCCAGTTTTCCAAGAACTTGTCTCATCATCAAATTGCAAATCTGATATCATGCTTTACACATTTCAGCGACGGCAGGAGCATCTGTAACCCGGTTTGCCACCAGGCATGCGTGCATGGGACATGCGTGAAACCAGACACATGCGACTGCCATTTTGGATACATCGGCAAGAACTGCTCCACCAAGTGCGAGTGTAACGGGCACAGCACGTGCCGTAGTGAGGAAGAGAAGAATATCTGCCTTAACTGTACAGACAATACTCAGGTAAGTAGTTGGTATTTCCTGATTGGACGATATGTTTTTGCTGTTTATTACCCCTGCTAAAGGCGGAGGTATACAGTATTGGCGTTGTCCGTCCATCCGTCTGTCACAAAATTAATTTTTTTGCTCGGGGATATCAATTCAGCTAATTTGCCTGTTTTGTCCTGATTTATGTTACAGATTTGGATAATTGTTGCATGTCCTTCCATGTTAAGGTGCCTATTTAGGTCATATAAGGTGATGTTTCATTTTTCAAGTCTCAGAAGGCTTGACATTACAGTGATTTTGAGCCCAAAATTACAGCCTTTTACGTGCTGTTTCTCAATGGCAAAAAGTAACATTATTTCCCAAAAATCTTACCAAAATTCCCCACAAGAAGATGACAAACTTTTCCAATAAACTCAATAATTGGTTTATTAAGTTTATTATACAGTGATATAATTCTTATCACTTTATAATATAATTGTAATTCTATTTTAATAGGATGTTATGTAAGTTTATTATAACCTTAGATTTTTATGAAGGGGTTTTAATGTTAAAATGTGTATGTTTTGAACACAAAACACTTATTGTAAAGGTCCTGATGTCATAATGTCTATATTGTGCATGCAAAATTCCTCTACAGTGTCTTGAACTTAATATAGGTCATCCCTTTTTTGGGGGTCCCTATGTCAGATTTAAAAAAAAAAGTTTTATATATATTGTATTTCATAATTTCATTTTCATTTAAAGTGTCATATACAGTCCAGTTCTTAAATTTCTGTTTCCTGTTTTAAGGGGTCACATGTAAGTTGGGGGTTCATGTACAGTCATGTACTCAATATTTGTCATTCCTGTTTCAGGGGTCGCAATGCCAGGAGTGCAAGCCCCTATACGTGGGGGACCCTAAAGATGGCGGCCACTGCACTTCCTGTACAGAGTTCTGTAATGAGCATTCAGATGTGTGCATTCGTTTCAACCACTACGCCAAGAGCGCCCAGATAATGGGTCTTCTTGAACGATTCAAGGACGTGAAGTCACCAGGTTTCATGAGCGAGGTAGATTAAAGAAAATATTTTCAATTGAACAAATTTACCATAAAAAATGCCCTGTCCTTAGAGTATTTTATTGATTTTATTTAAGGTCTGTTTTGTAATTCAGGCCTGAGATTCTTCCACTTTTCTTTTAATTTCATTTTTTAATGAAAATTGTGATCAGAAGGGTTGTTGAAAGTTATGAGAACTTTGTTAAAATGCCAAGATTAAAAAAAAATCCTTGAATTTCCTACTGGATGATATTAAAGTTTATTTTTGTTTCAAATGTGTTTATTAGTGTCTTTTAATTTTCAAATAGTTCTTCTAACTTGTAAACCTTTCATAAAGCAGCAGTTTTCTTGTCTTAAAGAATGAAACTATGTACTGATGTGATTAAATTCTAAATTTTGTTAGAGAATATTATGTTTGGTATAAATCCTGTAATGTTTTTTTCTCATTCACCAAAAGTCTGCAAAGAACCCTTTATTAAAATGTGCGAAAAAACTTAGAAGCAATCTGCATTAAGCCCCAATTACCAAGAGCTAGACTCACATATAATTTTTTTTTATTGGGCTAATTATGTAGTTATCAAATGCAGCAATTTGTTATATCCTTGTTACAGTTCACGAGGCTCCAGTCATCAGGCCCCAGGCTGAAGAACGAGACTATTTGCCTGAATTGCCAACATCACACTAAGGATGATCGCTGTGAGACCTGCCTGCCCGGGTACTTCAGACGCCCGGGTATGAAACCCGAGGAGCCTTGCATGAAGTGAGTAGTGATTTGACAAATGTACTGACAAATGTATATCATGCAAAATACAATCATTTGAAGACAATTATTGAAACAAAAGAAAGAATTCTTCTTTGAAACTACATATGTACATGCACCTTGATGAGTTCTACATGCCACACCCATTTTTGGGTCACTAGGTTAAAGGTCAAGGTCACTGTGACCTCTAATATAAAACTTTAACTTTGCCTCTAACATCATAGTGCTTCCACCTTAAACTTTGAAACTTCATATGTACATGCACCTTGATGACTTCTACATGCCACACCCATTTTTGGGTCACTAGGTCAAAGGTCAAGCTCACTGTGACCTCTAATATAAAACTTTAACTTTGCCTCTAACATCACAGTGCTTCCACCTACAACTTTGAAACTTCATATGTTCATGCACCTTGATGACTTCTACACTCCACACCCATTTTTGGGTCACTAGGTCAAAGGTCAAGGTCACTGTGACCTCTAATATAAAACTTTAACTTTGCCTCTTACATCATAGTGCTTCCACCTACAACTTTGAAATTTCATATGTACATGCACCTTGATGACTTCTACACGCCACAACCATTTTTGGGTCACTAGGTGAAAGGTAAAGGTCACTGTGACATCTAATAAAAAAAAATTCTGACGAGCTTTCGCTGCCGAGCGTGGCACCCGTTATGTGGTACTCTTGTTTTAAGTGTGCTTTAAGACTTGTTTACATGGGATATTCTAGAAATAGATATTATTTGTAATGAATATGAAGTGTTGAAATTGTATGATAAAGGAGAAGTGAGTACTGGGTCCCTATACAAAATATAATAAGTAGGAATATTAATTTAAGTCATATTGAGTAATATTAAGTAAAATGAGAAATCATAATGCATAAGAAAAGTCATTATGGAAAAAAAAATTGATTGAAATGGAATGTATAAGCAAAATCTTTTGTATACTACAGTGAGTGCTTTGAAACTCTTTCTCTCACTTGACAGGTGCTTGTGTAAAAGTCTTAGTGCCATGTGCATTACCTTTGAAGTACAGCGAGCGATTGGGGACTCGTTCTCTCATGTTACAGGTGCATGTGTTAGGGTCACAGTGGCATTTTTGCTTTACTTTTTGTATAGTGAGTAATTGTAATCTCTTTCTCTCACCTGACAGGTGTATGTGTAATGGTCACAGTGACATGTGCAATGACAAGAGTGGAGAGAACTGCCAGTGTCAAAACAATACTGACACCAAGTGCAGCGTGGAACAGGGCAACACCGACCCGAAGTGCCACGAGAAACAGGTTTTTATTAGCTTCATTCTTTAGTTTAATTCAAACCTATTTATTTTAGCTTTATTGCATCGAAAGCCTCAAGCTTATAGAAATGTTCTCGAGTCTGTTTCCTGGGCCTATAACCAGTACTTGGGTGTCTTTAGGAAAGATCTAGAGAATGCTCCCGGAAGTTGGGGTCGAACCCCTGATCTCCCGATCGCTAGGCAGACACCTGATACATTACCACATGGCAAACTTTTAAACTTTCATTTTTGAAAACTGGGCTTAAAGCATTAAGTGTCATCCTAGATATTCCTGTGTAGTCAACGCTGGCAAATCAAAGCAAACAGTTTTGGTTTATAATGGATTTTTGTTGAAAATAGACTTTCCTTAAATAAACAATTCCATAAAAGCGGAAACTGTCGTCCCAGATTAGCCTGTGCAAGCATACAGGCTAATTTGGTAAGACTTTTTACACACCTACATGTATATATTGGATTAACCCTTTACCATTTAGCTACATATTTTTAAGCATTTGTACTCTCTCTGAAAGTTAAATTTGATTAAAGTCTTTTCTCATTATATTCAAATTTTAAAGGCTTCATTTTCAACACTTAGATACAGATGAGCAGCAAACAGCATAAAACCTGAACAGACTGTGAGTTACTATCTGGCTGTTCTGGTTTTATGCTGTTTGCACATAGGCATTTTTACTTTGCTTCTGAGTGGGAAAGGGTTAAGCCCAGTTTTCCCAGAACGAGTACCACGAGTTTTTTTAGCTCGACTATTATATATGAAATATATATAGTGGAGCTATCCTACTCATCCCGGCGTCTGCGTTAGCGTCGTTAGCGTCTGCGTGCAAATGTTAAAATTTTCATTCTATCCCAATTATTTTCTTTCTCCCTTCACCTATTGCTTTCATATTTTGCATACTTGTTTACCAACATGACCCCAACCTATAAACAAGAGCAGACAACTCTATCAAGCATTTTGTCATAATTATGGCCCCTTTTCCACTTAGAATATGCAGCAAATGTTAAAAGTTTTCGTACTACCCCATTTATTTTCATTGTCCCTTGACATATTGCTTTTATATTTTGCATACTTGTTTACCAACATCACCCCAACCTATAAACACGAGCAGACAACTCTATCAAGCATTTTGTCATAATTATTGCCCCTTTTATACTTAGAATATGCATATTATTGATAAATCTATGTTAAAGTTTGCGTACTACCCCAAATATTTCCTATATACTTTGACATATTGCTTTTATATGTTGCATACTTGTTTACCAACATGACCCCAACCTATAAACAAGAGCAGACCACTGTATCAAGCATTTTGACATAATTATGGCCCCTTTTACACTTAGATAATTGAACTTTTTTATGATCACAGTTTATTATTACTTTGACAAAACAACACTTACCTGAATACCACAATGGATTCACCCAAACAATACCCCACGCCCCTACCAGAATCCTTCCCCCCCCCCCCCCAACCTCACCCCCCCAATTATTTTTTTTTTAAACATCATCTCATAAATTACCACACCCCACATTATACCCCCTCCTACCCCCACCCCCCCCCCCAATTTTTTTTTTTAAACATCTTATTAATTACCACACCCCACATTATACCCCCCCCCCCCCCCCCCTCCCAAAAAAAACAATCCCCCCAATAAAAATTTGTTTCCTTATTATTTTTTTTTAAAGATCGTCTAATAAATTATTGAATATGAACAATTTCCCCATGATGGCTTACGTAATACTGTCAAGCACTCGAATAGTCGAGCGCGCTGTTCTCTGACAGCTCTTGTTTATTTGCCCCTAGCACTTTTGAAAATACTCTCAATTAAATATATTTCTTAAAAATAAACAGTTTTCATAGAAATCAAGATCATTGACTTTCATTAGATCTGATGTTCTTTTTAATTTCATAAATGTTTTCAGTTGAATTTGGCTTTAATATGTGGCAAATTGTGAAAGAGAGGCCATTTGCAAGCAAGATTTTGAATAACTTACCTCTACTGACAATTTTCAGTTTTAAATTCCATTTACTTAATATATGAAAGAATATCAATTTGATTAGATTATAAAAATATTTCAGCATAAGATAAGCCAGTATATTAGATAAGATGTTTGCTGTGTTTTTCATCAAAACATTTAAAATGTTAAACATTTTAAAGGGATCTTTTCACGCTTTGGTAAATTGACAAAATTGAAAAAAGTTGTTTCAGATTCGTAAGTTTTCGTTTTAGTTATGATATTTGTGAGGAAACAGTAATACTGAACATTAACCATGCTCTAATATAGCCATTATATGCATTTGTTGACGATTTTAAAACCTAAAAATTATAAAGCGTTGCAACGCGAAACGATTGAATAATTTGGAGAGTTCTGTTTTTGTCGTTAAATTTTGTGAAACTACGAAGATTGCTTATATAAGGTATAAAATACGTCCAGAATGTGTACTCGGCGGAATAGCTCAGTAGGCTAAAGCGTTTTTACTTCAGGACTCTGGCAGGACTCCAGGGGTCACTGGTTCGAAACCTGCTCCGGGCAATGTTCTTTTCCTTTTTTAATCTTTTTTCTTGATTGTTTACTGGAGCTTTTACGATCCAATGTTTACATTTATCAATATAAAGCATTTAATGAATTAGTTAAAAAAATGCCAAAATCTGTGAAAAGGCCCCTTTAAACATTTATAAAAAATAAAAAAATAACAAAATATATGAAAATATTGTAACATAGACTATACTATCTATACAGTTAGAGGATTGAATAAAAATTCTCAGGACCTGAACTCAAAAAGCTCCTTTTGAATGGCCCTGGCATCTACAGTTGTGGAGAGTCATGTAGTATTAGGCCAGTCTGTTCGTTATTTCATGTATTTTATTTTCATTCTTATGATGTCTGTTGTTTTTTATGTACTAAAATGCCTTTCACGCAGGGTTGGCACCAATCAACTGCCCCCGGTTTTAACCGGCGGTTTTTAACGGTTTAAACCGCCCCGGTCAATATTCCGGAAGTGGTCATTACTGGTCAATACTGGTCAATTGAACTTTACCCCCAATTTTGACATGCTTAATTACACAATATTGATAATATAAATTAAACAGACATGTTGCCAATAATGTCTTAAGCTATTAATACCCACTATTTTATACCTGTTCGTGCAATTTATAGGTCAATCTCTCAAAATTTTGCAAATTAGTCAAAGTAGGTCAATTGGATTTTTCTGGTCGATTGAACTTTTTAAAACATTCTAATGAATGTTCAGATAATTCTCGATTCAACAAGATTAACAATATGACACAACAATGATGTGCATTATCAAAAGTATATTCAATGTTTTTGAGATCAAAAAAGTTGAAACACATATGAACATATCATCATCACATTATACAGGCATTGTCAAAATGTGTGTTGTTGAACTGTCACAAATTTTCCATGACACGACCCTTACCTGTCATGTATTCTTGCCTAGATTTCTTTAAATTCTTTTTAAACAAAATAGTGAACAAATATTTTATTTTCCATTGATATAATAATGAAAAATAATTATTAAAAGAAAAAATAATTGAAAAGAAGAGTCTAGAGTAGACCCACAATTGGAAAATATTATTTGTTTGCATAATCAAGATATTTGATTGCTTATTCATTTGAAGACCAATTGAACTTTTAAATCTTAATACTCTGAAATGAGACAAGTTAGAAGTAACTCTTAAATTAAATCAAGTTATCTCCTTTTGTTTGAGTGATATGAAATAGCCTAAGGGCATATTTGCTTCATTGTAAATATCAGAGACATGGCACAGCATGCATTTTATGACCAATTAAGGCTTAGGGGCCAGATTTATAACTCTAGAAAACACATGAGTTCTGTTTGTTCATCTGCTTATCAAATAGATAAATCAATAGATCAGTGAAATACTATGGTAACTACAATAGTAATAATACTTTAGTAACACATGTGATACAGTATTGCATTTGTCCTTATGTATGTGAGTCCGTTTCCATAATTAATAAAGAAGTAATTTTGTACAGCTTTAAAGATTTTTTTACAATAAATAACTCAAAAAAAAAGTTTATCAATTACAGAATAATGATTGATTTAATATTGAATAGCTTAAAGTCTTCCTTTGTGATGTTTAAATGCTATAATTTGCAATCGACCAGTAATGACCACTAATGAACAGTATTGACTGATTTTAACCGGGTATTGACTGCCGGCCTGGTCAATACATTGTACTCAATTGACCAGTCAATATGCCAACCCTGCTTAAACGATTTGAATGGTAATACAAACAATGGAATGTTGATGCTTTAAAAATATTAACCCTTTCCCCCATTAGAAGCAAAGTGAAAAAAAATGGCTTTTGCATCCAGCATACAACCAGAACAGCCTGCAAGTAACTGGCAGTGTTTTCATGTTTTATGCTGTTTCCTGCTGATCACTATCTAAGGGTTGGAAATGAAGCCTTTAAAACTTGAATCTAGTAAGAAAGGTCTTATTTTTAATAAAACTTTCTAAAGGACTACAAATGGGTCAAAATATGTATCTATGTGGTAAAGGGTTAACACAGTATTATTATGTAAGCTAAAAACATTGGATAATTACATACAATATTTAATCTGAAATTTACATGTAAGCACAGCTGTAGTTGTTAAGATCGCTCTACCGTATTTGGTGAATACTGGATTGAGAAACATTCTAGGAATAACTTAGATAAGTTTTTATGTCCCCCACCACTATAGTGGGGGACATATTGTTTTTGCCTTGTCTGTTTGTTTGCTTGTTTGCGCCAACTTTAATATTTGCAATAACTTTTGCAATATTGAAGATAGCAACTTGATATTTGACATGCATGTGTATCTCATGGAGCGGCACATTTTGAGTGGTGAAAGGTCAAGGTCATCCTTCAAGGTCAAAACTCAAATATATAGCTTCAAAGCGGCGCAAAAGGGGACATAGTGTTTCTGACAAATACATATCTTGTTTTCTTTTGCTACAGTGTGCTGAATGCAAGGACTACTTCCTAGGCCGACCTAAGAGTGGACATCAGTGTTACCGCACGATGACGGTCAGCAAGGATTACTGCTTGGACCCTAAAACTCAGCTGGAATGCACCAGGAACCCCTCTCCCCTCCTGCACGGCTCCACTGTATTCTTTGTAGCGCAACCCAAATACGTGAATGTTGACATACGCATCACCATTGATGTTACCGAAGGAGGTAAACTGTTCTTGCTAATGACTCTGTATTATTCTATTTAATTGTGTTGACAATTGTTTCACTGTCTTTATCAAAAATGTATCATGTTGACATACGCATCACAATTGATGTTTTCTGAATGTGCTAAGCAGTCCTATTTGATTCTATACTATAATTATCCCCTGCCATAGGCGGAGGGATATTGTTTTGGCGTTGTCCGTCCGTCCGTCATTCCGTTCCTCCAGAGCCATTTCTTGGAAGTGCTTTGGCGGATTTCATTGAAACTTGGTATGAGTAGGTATATATATATAGATAAGAGGATGATGCACACCAAATGGCATTGTACACCATCTGTTAATAACAAAGTTATGGACCTTTGTATCTTGAAAAATTGCTTTTTTGAGTGTCAAATATAACACTTTTGTGTCCAAAAGCATATTGGCGGGGGATATCAATTCAACGAATTTGCTTGTTTAATTTAAATGTTTTTGTGGGACTTATTATTTCTCTGTCAATCCTTTAAAATATTAACTCTGGATGTTAATTTGATTCACAATTTTTTCTTTGTATCTCAGTAAACCTGAACTCCATGAAATCTGAAAGCCTCTAGTGTTTGCAGATTTTCTGCCTGTCAATCATATAGTGTACAACTTTTGGGTTAATTACAAGGGGTATGCTGATTCAACAGGTTCAATCTAATTTTGTATTTAATTCTGTTGTGATTCATATGTCTGGATATGTTACATTGATTATATGGATGAAAATAACAACTAATTTTTCTATTGACCAAACTTGAAAAATTGAAGAATGTGCAGTTTTTTCCAGGCATTTTGGGAAAATGAGTCTGGTCAAATTGGGATTTTTTTTATTGATAAAAGTGTCAAATTTGGGAATTTTTTATTGATAAAAATGACCCAATTGGGATTTTTTTTAATAATTTTGGTTTACGATCAGGTGCGTTTGCTTTGGGATCAGGTTCGTTTTACGGCCTTTTTTACATACATGTAGCTGAAAACCCCCAGATTTGTATCTAATAAAAACATTGTTCTGGGTTTTTCAGGTGTAGACGTTTTCTTCTCCCCATATGATGATACCTTCGTGGTGCACCCTGATAGACAGACTGGTAAACACATTGTCAGTCTGGACCCAAATTATCTTAAATATGAACAGACCAGAAGGAAGCGCTCGGACAATTCAGATTTGAGCATTTCTGAACTGCAGATTCCTGTGATTCAAACCATTAAAGCCGTATCGCTGAACACTTTTTTCACCGTTCATAGCCCTGATGAGGTTTTGATTATTCGTAACCTACAAGGGAGACTGGTGATCACTTTACCAAATGAGAAACTGAACTTGAAAACTTCGAAGTTCTTTATGGTTTTCCTTAGCACTGGAAATGCTGATAAGAATGACACACTGGGAAACATATATTTCAGGCAGGATCAGCCCCATATTGATCTCTTCGTATTCTTTTCCGTGTTCTTTTCTTGCTTTTTCCTGTTCCTCGCTGTGTGCGTACTACTGTGGAAGACCAAACAAGCAGTTGATGCTCGTCGTAACCGACAGCAACGGGCTCGAGAAATGTTACACATGGCTTCCCGACCGTTTGCCAAGGTCCTAGTGCATATTGATCACCCAATCACACCATTTAATGTTTCGCCGAACTTGCGTGTGAGGCAGGTGCGAAAACCCACAGAGAAGACCCCGTTTTTATCGAGTGACGCGCACTTGCAATATTCCCCACCATTGAACGTTCGTGGAAAGTTTGAGATCACGCCGATAGCGATGGAGCCTACAGATGACTGCCTGGCAGCGGTTGGGACGATCGTTCTACAGTTGCCCGGTGGCCCTTCCGCGCCATCGCATTTATGTCTTGCTTCAGCGCTTATTTACCAGTCTAGCGCACCTGGAAAGCATAGACGAATGCACAATGTGTGACACTTGTGAAGTGTTTTTTTTTGCATTTTATTCATAAGAATTTGTTGTTGCTTAATTGGACTTTTTATACCTCAAAATAATGTGTTGATTTGCATTATTTGTTTAATATTCATATGTGTGAAATTGTTTCTATTTCAATGTTATAATTTTTCTTATCGTGAAAATCTGAATATTTTATTGTTTTATGAACAGAAAAATCTTTTAAATAAAAAACGTTTTAAGCTTTGTTCATAGTTTCAAGAAAGATAACATTCTAATTAGAAGCTTCTTTTATTCATAAAGGTTAATAATCATGTTAAAAGGTATGATTTATTGTATGTCTTCAATGCTCTATATCATGTTATTATTTATGTATTTTTTATGTGTCAGTATTGCATAATACAGGTATATTTTATCCAAATAACCAGATGTATGCCTGTGTTTCACAACATATATGCTGCCAAGAAATTGTGTGTTTTTGCAGCAGGATTTCTATTCATATTCATTAAGTTTTTAGCTCACCTGTCACGAAGTGACATGGTGAGCTTATGTGACCGTGTGATGTCCGGCGTCCGAATGTGCGTGCGTGCGTGTGTCCGTCAACAATTTGTTTGTGTAGACAGTAGAGGTCACAGTTTTCATCCAATCTTTATGAAATTTGGTTAGAATGTTTATCTTGATGAAATCTGGGTTGGGATTGTATATGGGTCATCTGGGGTCAAAAACTAGGTCACTAGGTCAAAAACTAGGTCACATAATAGGTCAAATAATAGAAAAACCTTGTGTTGACAATAGAGGTCGCAGTTTTCATCCAATCTTTATGAAATTTGGTCAGAATGTTTATCTTGATGAAGTCTGGTTTGGGATTGTATTTGGGTCATCTGGGATCAAAAACTAGGTCAAAAACTAGGTCAAATAATAGAAAAACCTTGTGTAGACAGTAGAGGTTACAGTTTTCATCCAATTTTTATGAAATTTGGTAAGAATGTTTATCTTTATGAAATCTGGCTTGGGATCGTATTTGGGTCATCTGGGGTCAAAAACTAGATCACTAGGTCAAAAACTAGGTCAAATAGTAGAAAACCCTTGTGTAGACAGTAGAGGTCACAATTTTCATCCAATCATTATGAAATTTGGTCAGAATGTTTACTTTATCTTGATAAAATCTGGGTTGGGATTGTATTTGGGTCATCTCGGGTCAAAAACTAGGTCACTAGGTCAAATTATAAAAAAAACTTGTGTAGACAATAGAGGTTGCAGTTTTCATCCAATCTTTATGAAATTTGGTCAGAATGTTTATCTTGATGAAATCTGGGTAGGGATTGTATTTGGGTCATCTGAGGTCAAAAACTCGATCACTAGGTCAAATAATAGAAAACTGTCAACAATTTGTTTGTGTAGACAGTAGAGGTCACAGTTTTCATCCAATCTTTATGAAATTTTGTCAGAATGTTTATCTTGATGAAATCTTGGCTGGGATTGTATTTGGGTCAGCTGGGGTCAAAAACTAGGTCACTAGTTCAAAAACTAAGTCACTAGGTCAAATAATAGAAAAACCTTGTATAGACAATAGAGGTCACAGTTTTCATCCATTCTTTATGAAATTTGGTCAGAATGTTTATCTTGATGAAATCTGGGTTGAGATTGTATTGGGGTCATCTGGGGTCAAAAACTAGGTCACTAGGTCAAATAATAGAAAAACCTTGTGTAGACAATAGAGGTCACAGTTTTCATCCAATCTTCATGAAATTCGGTCAGAATTTTTATCTTGATGAATTCTGGGTTGGGATTGTATTTGGTTAGTCAGGTGAGCGATTCAGGGCCATCATGGTCCTCTTGTTAAAAAAGTAAAAAGGATAAAAAACATCACATTCTTTTTCTTTTGAAAACATAACAATGACTGTCAAAATTTGTATTGTTTCAATTATATAAAAATCCAATAGCATCAATCTGCAATTCATTGGTTTATGAAATGTCAGGATATAAAAGCTGACAGTGGACAATCAAAATATAGGAGAATTAATTCATTATTTACTGATTGCATAACAATCTAGAGACATGTTTGATGTTTGAGTTTCATTATTTTGAGGGCCCAAAGGGAGCTCATATTGTCTGTGATAGTTGTATAGATGTTGGAGAGTGTGGGTATGAAGATGTTATCTTTTGTGTCGCATTCTGAGAAAACTGGGCATAATGCCTGTGCGTAACGTGTCGTCCCAGATTAGCTTGTACAGTCCGCACAGGCTAATCAAGGAAGACACTTTCCGCCTAAACAAGGTTTTCGGTAAGAAGGGACTTCCTTTAAATGAAAAATATCATTAAAGCGGAAAGTGTTGTCCCTGATAAGCCTGTGCGGCTGCAAAGGCTAATCTGGGACGACACTTTACGCACATGCATTATGCTCAGTTTTCTCAGAACACGACTCAAATGTTTTAGAGTTGATGTGGAAGACATGACATTGTTGTTGTGATGTGAGGTTATTGAGCAGCTTGGGCTGATGCCTTGAGCTTTAAATTCTTTCCCATCAGAACTCCAAATCTTTGTTTATCAACCAATAAACAAATATTTATTTAAAGGACTTGTTCAAAGATTTGTATTTTTTTTTTAATTGCATTCTATGAATTAACTAACGAAACAGTAATATTTACAATAGTGTTAAATAATAAAAATGAAAAGGAAAAAATCAATAAAAAATATGCCTGCCCTGGGGAAGGGTTTACTTTGATACCGTTTGAAGCAAAATCAAACGCGCTACTAGTAAACCACAAAGGCTTTTACAGTTGAATAGTAGTTTCAATGCTATGTTGATAATACATGTTTTTGATACTTTATCGATGAAAACATGAACACTCACTGTCACTTTATTATTTTTCGATGTTGATTCATTATCATATGTAAATCAAGAAACTTTTCTAAATCAGGTGAGATTTTCTTGGTTGAATATAATGTATACATTATACATTGTTTGAATAGTGACAATTTTTTTTCTAAATTGTCATTATGCCAAATTATGAATAAGTCCCTTTAAAAAAACATTCTTTAATACATATTTTTGTCCGCAACATGCATGCAGATGTCTGTATTAGGATATACAGATTATTGGTTTATAATGTCAATATTTGAGTGGCAATATGTTTCAATGTTGAGGTTTATAGCTTTGTTCTTTGGTTTAACATTTGAAGAACAACAGTATTGGATGATGTTAATTCTGTAGTGTTTTTCAAGTTGGCTTTTTCATCAGTATTTTTCTATGTGTGTTTAACATTGTACACATTGTATATGTGTGTATTAAAATCCTGAATAGTGCTTGGAAAAACCAGACTTGCGTGTACAGGTGTTGTCAAGACTGCTTGCAAAAGCTTGCTGAAGTAGTCCCAATGGTGGAGTCTATGTGCAGGCATTTGTGCCTCTGAGCTTTTCTTGGACTGTAAATTTGATAAGCATCATGCAATTTTTAAATAACGTACCACACTATTGAAAATGTTGATTAAACATGATTTCTTACATATATTTGTTCACATGGATGAACAATGTTAAAAAACTGCACATTAATTTATTGAGCATGGACATTAAGTCTGTCACCAATTTTAAACGTTTTGATTTTTTTTCTTGCTATTTAATAGAAACCAGGAATGTAATAAAACTACCTGTTTTATGGTCCATTTTAATACTATTCTAAAGTGGACAAGACTAGTATTATACTACTATTGGACCTCAAATTTAACAATAGTACATTTGTGTTGTGTTTTCTTTTTGTTCATAAAAAGCATATTTGTTACTGAAAGACATTACCAAAAAAAGCTGAAATGCATAAACATGATTTATCTGTTGTTGTTTCTCATGTGAAAACAATTGTTTTGATTTGTTTTATATTTTATTTGTTTATGTTATAATGTTATAATGTTATTTCATTAAATGACTTTTTGCTTTAAGATATTTTTCAATGCAAGATATCCTCAAACTTTGTTATTTTACTTATTTTATACTCAAAATGCATGCATGCATGTGTACATATATAATTGCTAGACATGATTGTGTGTCATGTTTTGTATATTTTGTACATATTTTTTCCTTTTATATTTGTTAATATTATATTGGCATTTGTTTAGCGTAGAAGAGAAAGATTAAAATGAAATTTAAGTGGTACGAATGCCTGTTACTATGTTTACTTGGTCAGTGGATTAGGCTTTGTTCTTTCAATTGTATATGAAGCAAACAATAATGATAACTGATTGAATTAATCAGACCTTTCCTGTAATTATTATATGTATATAAGGTATCAGTCTGTTATAACTGATGAATGAGAAAATAATTTCATGTACCATAGTTACATTTTAGGGGGGGGGGGGGGGCAGCATTTGTTTGTGTGGTGCAGATTTTTTTCACATTAAAAACAATGTGTATATGAGCAGGGCTGTGGGAAAATGGTGCTTAAAGCCACACACCTTGAAATGAAAGTTAATTTAAGTATAAATAACAAGGTAGAAATCCGTCTTTTTTGCGCTTTAAAACTTAAAAATAATCGCGTTTGTTGAAATGGACGTAGACGTCTAGAAATCCTACTTTCGGTTTTACAAGCGGTACTGTTTGAAAAATAATAAATTGCTTGCTAACTAGTCTACAGATTTAATTTTATCTATGCCTATTAGAATATACATGTGTATCTGGTGGTTAAAAGGTAGAAATCCGTCTTTTTTGCGCTTTAAAACTTAAAAATAATGGCGTTTGTCGAAATGGAAGTATGCGTATACAAATCCTACTTTCGGTTTTAAAATTAAAAAAAATAATAAATTACGTGCTAACAAGGCTATAGATTTAATTGTATCTATGCCAATTAGTATATATCTGAAGGTTACAAGGCAGAAATCTGTGTTTTTTGCGCTTTAAAACTTAAAAATAATCGCGTTTGTCGAAATGGACACATACATATAGAACTCCTACTTTTGGTTTTAAAATAATTTTAAAAAAAATTGCTTGCTAACTAAGCTATAGATTGAATGCCAATATTGCACACTTTGCACCTATATGTTAACATGCATTTTATTTCAAGGTATGTGGCTTTAATGCATTTAACTGTTCCTAAAGTATTGTATGTGCAGTTTGCACAGGCTAATCAGGGAGGACACTTTTTGCCTAGACTGGTCTGTGCAGACTGCTTAGCCTAATCTAGGACAACACTGAACACACAGGTATTAACTGTGTTTTTCCACAGTGTTACTCTTATGTATTTTTGCATATTGAGGTCATTGGTTTTATGTGTGTCAGATTTATAAAAATTTCGCAATACTATGTATGCGTATAGTCCAAACTTTGTCACTTTTGCTTCATAGAACATTTCTTCATTCATGTGTACTCTGGACTTCCATTGGATGATTGTGACTGTTTTCCTAAGGATTTTATTGAATTTTCTATGAAGCTTTTTTCATTAGATTAATCAATTAATTATTTAATTAGTTAATATTGTTATACGATTGGCAGGCTGCCGTTTTAGCATACAAACTGTTTTAAAAACTTGCTGACTGATGGTTAACTGTTTTAAAAACTTTCTGACTCATGGTTAACAAGTACATAATAATTTTATTGAATAACTTAATGTATTATACCAAAAGTACTTCAGGATAATGGTTAGTCTTCGTTATAAGCTCAACTACCAAAGTGACAGAATAGTCGAACGCACTGTCGTGGGACAGCTCTTTTCACGAGGCTTTTTAAGATGTTAAACTAGCATGTACACAAGTGATTTGAAAGCAATTGAGAACAGTTGTTAAATGTTCATTTTGTACACTTGTATTTATATGGGTATTTCATGCACGCATGTATATGTATGATATTTGTTTGCTTGGCCAGTGTACTCTGACTGTTGTTACGACACAATCTTATCGTTTTAGTAAAATGCATTTTTGTCATATACTTAAATAAATAGAAAAACACTATCTCATGATGTTGAGTCATTACTAAAGAGCTATCCATACAAGGTATGATACAAGGTATATGATTAAATATTATGTATTACTATGTGGGCATTGTATGGCCTGTTAAAATATAACTATTATACTTCTTAAACCTTTATGTTTTAATAATAAATGTGCAATTATGTGTCATTACAAATTTCTACTAAAACAAAATACATTTGTTCCACTTTTAAATATAAACATGTTCATTATGGAAACTCAAACGATGCTACTAATATGCAACCCTGAGTTCAAGTTCTATTTTCCCATTAAGTACAGGGCTTCTCTGGAGCATCAACGCACTTTGACTATACGAGGAGTCTTGGGCCCTGGGTAGAACCAGTACTTGGTGTCTTTGGTGGAGATCTAATGAACGCTCCCATAGTGGGGATCGAACCTGTGACCTGATCATAGGGAGGAAACCATATTCATTACGCCACAGTAATGTTCAAACTCAAATAGAAGCGAATACCATGTATGAGCAAAATCTGTCTTTGATAACATGATGTTTTACCCAGCCAGAAAAATACCCTCAACAATGGGGATTGAACCCGGGACCTCCCAGATCCAAATCAAGCCGACACTACAGCATAGCTATAAAGGCTAGTTCCTATAGCAAGGCAGTATAATTCCTCCTTATACCGGAACCTGCTACACTAACTTATTGTATGCATTTAATATTTAGTAACAAATCATATGAAATTAAATGGTGGGTGTCAAGTTTCTTTTACTCATCAATTCTTGTTCATTAACACCGTGATACATAATTTATTAGGAACCTTCAATTCCAAAATTGCATTCCATTAAACATAATTGAATGTTTACAGCAAACACAAATAATAAAGGAAATGTAGAATAGAAAAACATCACAAAACACTCCGCTGGGAGGTACTGGCCATCCGCATTTCAGGCGCCGCATTTCAGACATGCGATCCCATATCGGAAGTACAGTCCTCGATTATTATCCTTATATAAAACAAACAAACATTTTCTATTTCAAAACATTTAAAAACTGTTTGTCTAATATCTTACGTTCTATTCGTCTAAAAAGTTGATTATTAATATGTTTTATTAGTTTTCGTTAATATTAAATCAATGATAACATTGTAATATGTTACAAAATTATACAAAAAAAGGTTTAAAAAATCCGCATGACATAATCAGTGCGCATGCGTGGTACACGTAAAAATCAACATGGCTGCTTGTCATTCATCACGATAGACATGAACCAATAGTTTACACTTTACATGGATTTGTTTGAACATTTGTACACTGATTAGGGAAAATCTTCAGTGAAGCACATATTTTACGATATCGGCGTAAGTATTTTGCGACAGAATTTTCAATTGAAACCTTTACCAAAGAGCTTGCAATATTTTGACAGATTGATCATATGTTTACTTTTTCAAGTTGTTGTTTAATGTCGGCGACTCTTTAATGTCTATCATTGAGATGCCAGTTTCGGTGACCCTAGTTTTTGCGAATACTGGTAAAAATGGGCAATTATGTTTGTCTTTATGTGCACGTTGTTGTTCAAATTGATTATTGCTGTTGTTGTTTTTTACATAAAATGTTCCTATTCTTCTGTGGAAAATGATGTTTTTACAATCATGTTTGCATAATATACCATATTTTGAGTGTCTCTAGAAATTGCTGAAATTTAAAAAATAAAATATCCTTGGTCATTTGAATCAGTAGCTTTCAATTAATTTGAAGTATTTTTTGAATGTTTTAGTTAGTGAATAAACAGAAATAGCATATGGTACAGACTTTTTCCCAGGCATATATTACAGGTTTTTCTCAAGGCAGTTTTAGCACAAGAGCCCTGTTGTGCCTGAACTTTCAAATCAATATTACAAAATGCTGGATTTCCAATCAATTGCTGTTGCAATTGACATTTTCACAAGCGCGTGCAATCTGTGAATCGTATTGTGTTTGGATTCTGAGATAGACCAATCCAATCTCGTACGTCCTAATCAGATGGTAATGTTAAAGGGCTAAGAAATAACTTAACAGCTTAAAGAGTCATGTTAAGGGGTCAATTATGCAGTGCTATCCACAGGCCATTTTATGGTCCATCGTTGGGGCGCTTGCAATTCGAAATCAAGAGTCCGCAGGGGCGCTTGAAATTTTTTTATTAGTATGTATTTTCATTTACTGCAACTAGACATTCTTAAGATCAAAGCGATATCGACTTCGCTGAAAATTGTGAGAGCAGATTAATGATCCTCTGTTAATTATGTCATGTATCTCTTTACCTACCTCTTTACCCGCCTGTCGTTGTTGAATGAGCGACACACTCTTAAGCAGTCATACCTGTACCTGCAGTAAGATAATGCAGATGACAAGTTATTTTCATAAGTTTGTCATTTTATGGCAGTTTGTTGGCTTTGTTATCTAACACACTCATCGGTCCCTACAGTGTACACCTCCACGAAGAAATCTGGGCAACTTAATTAGAAGACTGATGTTGGCAACCTGGTGAAATCCTCGTAGATATTGTGCATTTCATGCATAATATGGTCTAAACATTTATTCGACAGTCACACGTAATGCGCTTTAACAAATTATTGTTCAATTAATTATGGACATCTCTTATGTTCAAGACCATTCGGGGCATTCTCATGCAACAAATGGCAGAAAAATGTATCGAGCACTTTGTGCCGACACGCATTAAAGGGGCCGTCCAACAGATTTTGGCATGTTTTGAAGCTTGTCATTAAATGCTTTATATTGATAAATTTAAACATTTGAACTAAAAATCTCCAGTAAAAGAAACAAGAATACAATTTAAAAAAAAGAAAAAAAAGTAACCCTCAACAGGGCTGGAACCACTGACCCCTGGAGTCCTGGAGTAAAAAGTCTCCCGCCTAAACCACTCGACCATCCATGCTCATGCTTAGAGCAGATGTATTTTTTACCTTTATAAGCAATCCTCGTAGTATCGCAAAATAAAACGACAACAACAGAACTTTCCAAATTATTCAATCGTTTCGCATCGCCCAACGCTTTATAATTTTCAGGTTTTCAAATCATCAAAAGATGCATATAATAGATATTTAAGAGCATGGTACATGTAAATGGTCAGTATTACTATTTCCTCAAAAATATCATAACTAAAACGAAAATTTGCGAATCTGAAACAACTTTTTTTAATTTTGTCAATTTACCAATCTGTTGGATGGCCCCTTTAAATATTCAAGTCGGTACATGGTGTATTGTTATGTTTGCAGTATTGTGGGTAAGGGCCATCTGACGCACGTGATACAAATACGAGTCTTAAAACGTCATAATGAACTAAAATTGGTTATGTTGATATTGACTGTTGTTTAAACCTTTACAGTACTGTTTTTGTAAACGTTTTTGAGGCTGCAAATATGAGACACATCAGTTTAAATGTTTAAATGTGATACCCATACACAGAAGTATTTTATTAACAAAATATTGAATTTTTATTAGAAATGTCAGTATACATTTTAAAGTTAAGCATCTCTTTTGCATGCAGTATCTTTTATTCCAATTGAAGCTGAATTTCAGCATTGAAAAATGTAATGGATCTGGACTTATTTTCTGAACTTTAAAACACTTTCTTTCTTTGATCATTATGCATTTTAACATGAATGGAGGCAGACAGGAGAATTCGGAACTCAGCAAGTAACATGTTATTACAATTATGTTGTCTTATATTTTCTCAACCAACTGAAACTTTCAACAATGTTGACATAAGTAAATGACTTTAAATAATTTTGTGTAAAATAAATATCTCTGATTATTTACAATTAAGTTACAATCTTATGCACATATCATGCTGTCATTTTTTACTGCTATGAAATAGTGAACATTTATTTTAGAATGAGTAACTGGAACAATCCCCAGCAACCAGTGCCCGGACAAGTGCAGTTTTTTGACCCAACAAAATTCCAGTCAGCTGTTCCTGCAAATCAGCCCAATGTAGGCCATAATGCTGCGCCACAGCATCAGGCAAATAGCCAGGCAGATGGTCAAGGTGGTTGGACTAGTTGGGGAGCATGGGATCCCAGAGCAAATCCATATGCTTCTGATTTCAATGCAGCTGGAGCAGCAGTAGATAAGGATAATGTTGGTCCTGTTCAACATTCAGTCCTAGACCAGCAACAGTGGTATGGCCAAGCCCAGTGGAATCAAAGTCAGGGAGATAGTGGTAATGTGATTGAACAGAATGGTTATATTTGGGATCAGCATTCCGGGCAGTGGTTACCTAAGCAACAGGAAGGAGATCCAAATCAGTATGGAATGTACAATAATTACTGGGAGGGTCAGAATGGCTATGAAGGGTATGAGTTTCAAGGGAATTCTCAAAATAGTGCTCAGCCTGCTAATGTATCAAATGGGGAATTTATAGGTGAGCAAGCTAATTTTGTGCAGTCTCAAAATCCCGAGTTTACGGGAACAAACAATGGGTTCAACTATGGGGTTGAAAAGGTTCACCAAAATATACAAGATGTCTCCCAGTCCACTGAAGAGAGTCAGAGTACAGACAGGTCACTGGGAAATGTAGAAGGCGGTGAAGAGGATAGAGTTGATGATGAATATGAAGAAGAAAGTGATGAAACGGATGAGTACTCTGAAGATAGTGATGTTGAAGATGATTCAAATCTTAATTCAATTAGTAATGCTAGTACTGGTGCTATTTTTGAAACTGAGAATGAGGGTTACAAAGGTGGGAGTTCTGAGTTTGATGTTCAAATGTCAAATGAGGGTATACCATTACCCACACATAGTGGAAATCATGAACAAGTAGGGACAGAATTAGCATACCAAATGCAAACATTAAATATGCAAGAAGATAGTGTTCAAAATAGTCAAATGATAGGTGTATTTGCAGAGCCAAATCAGTATGCATCAGCTGTGCCAATGTTTCCACCAACAATCGAGGCATCAAATGTACCTTTATATGTGCAACAAACAGAAAGTTTTAATTACAGCCATGACATTGGGGCAAATGCAAACACTAATATTAATATGCCTACCAGTATTGTTCAAGCTATTCAACAAGTATCAATTTCCCAAGATCGAGAAGCTGAAAGAAGTGATGAACATTCTGACCCGCCATCAAAGGCCACTACAACCCCAACTTTCAGTGACTGGGAAATGGTGCCCGGTAATATTGGTGAGTCTCAACACCCACCCCCTGTCCTGCAACAACAAAGCACTCATAGTAGAAACGTTTCTCTGGACAATAATGCACCAGTAAAGTTTTTCATCAGCTCAACTAATAGTTCAGCTAGGGTGTCACCAGCTTCTGCGAGTAAAGTGGGTGATGACCTGGAGCATAATGTACAAGAGGCAGTAGATAAACTTCATAAAGCAGTGCCAAGTGTTCCGGAAAAAGATCACAGCGTTCAGACATTTTCTAGCACACTTCCTGAGACCCCAAAACCCCCAGTCCAAGCAGTTGCGCCACCACCTGTTCCTCCAATTTCTGGTCCCTCTGTTGGCGCAAATCCATTTAGGAAGAATAAAACGGATCTACCAAAAGGAAAATCTTCAGAAGATGTTAGTTTGTTATCATCAACCCAACTTGATATGACGCGGCCTAATTTTGAAAATAGTCCTGTGGTATTGGGTTCGACAATATCGCCAATATTGAGAACTAATGGGAATCAAAACAATAATGATGATGAAAGTCCGGAATTTCAGCTTTCTACTAAAACAAAAGACGCATCTGAAACACCTAATTCTCGGAAATCAGGGAGTACAGTTCCTGAAAGCCCTATAATGCCAAGGAAAGAAAGTGCGTTCAGGCCCCCAAACCAAGATCCAAAATCAAAACCAATGAAAGCCTCACATGACATTGCTGGCTTTAGTGAGCAGCAACAAAGTAATGAAGTCTCCAAACAAGTTAATCTGGCAAGAAAAGATAGGGAAGAATCTAAAATAATGGAAAGAAAAGATCGTGGTAACGACAGAAAAACACCAGATTGGGATTGGAATGAGAGAAAGAATGACAGAAGGACACCGGATCGTGATATGGGAAACAAAAAGTATGACAGAAGGACACCTGATCGTGATACTGGAAGAAGTGAAAAGGGGTATGAGGAGAGAGAAAGGGGATATAGTGACAGGGATAGAGACTACGGGAATAAAGAAAGAGACCGAGGGCGTTACCCTGAAGATAAGCTGGCCTCACGACCCCCAGCAGGAAGCAATGTGGGGGACCGACGTCAGCGACAGTCTGCTTTCCACCATATTCAGACTCACCGGAGTCGAAACAGTGTGTCACCAGCAGCTTCCCTGTTGGATGTAGCAGACACTGTGCCAGCTGTCTCAAATATACTACTTGCTCCTGCGAGGGGTTTAGTGGGAAATACGGACAAGTCTCTCAGCTCCGTAACTGGTCCTTCTGAACTGAACCCTGTCGTGTCTTTAATAAGCTCAATGAGTGAGCAGATCCAAGCCGTTGACAAAGATGAAAAGGGTAAAAGAGTATCAAAGAGTAGAGATGACCTTGAACGGGACAGGGACCGTGATGACAGGTATAAGGAAAGGGATATTTCAGACAGAGATCGCTTAAGGGATAATAGGGACAGGAATGACTCAAGGGATCTCGACAGGCCCCGAAAAGTCGATAGAGACAATGAACGTGAAGGTTTACGTGGAAACAGGTCCTACGATAATCTGCGCGACAGGAATCTTAAGGATTCTCGATACAACTCTCGTGAACAGTTGAGCATGTATGGTTCACGGAACTCACTGGATGGGGATGACTCGCGCGATCGAAGTCGTCGTGGGAACAGCAGGGATCGAGATAGAGACCGTAGTTACAGAGACGAGTATTACGACCGATACAGGTTAGATTTCAATGTCTTTTATCAAAAATTAAGTATTGCTCAATGATAAAGGTATTATACACGTTGTTTGTTTGTAACTTATGTTTGTGTTAAGATGTTTTGTATAATTTAGTAAAATATACTTGAACTGAGGTTGTGCATGTAAATTTCTTTGATACATGAGTCAATAATGAAATTAGAAGTCTTTGTATCTAAATGATAAGGTTTTTAGCTCTACTGGCCAAAGGCCTGAAGAGCTTATGTCATGGCGTGGTTTCTGTCGGCCATCCGTGCGTGCGACGTGCGTTATACCTTTTCTTGTTTACGCGATAAAGTCCACAGTTTTCATCCGATTCTTTTCAAACTTGTTCAGTGTCTTTATATTAATGAGGACTCGAACCCTATTGAAAATGGGTTACATCAGAGTAAAAAGTACAGAATTATCACCCCTTGAATTTGAGAATATTGTGAAATAAGGCTTGTTTACGCAATCAAGTCCACAGTTTTCATCCAATCATTTCCCAACTTGCACAGTGTCTTTATCTGGATGATGAGTCAAACCCTATTGAAAATGAGCAATATCGGAGTTATAAATCCAGAATTATCTCCCCTTGAATTTGAGAAAAATATGAAAATTCAGTTTTTTTATGTGATAAAGTCCATAATTTTCATCTAATTCTTGGCAAACTTGCACAGTGTTTTTGTATCAATGAGGACTCAAACCCTTTTTTTAAATGAGCAATATCAAAGCAATTAGTCCAGAATTACTTCCCCTTGAATATGATAAAATTTTGAAATCCCGCTTGTTTATGCAATTAATTTTACAGTTTTCATCCAATTATTTCCAAATTTGCACAGTATCTTCATATCAATGAGGACTTGAAGAACCCTATTGAATATGAGCAGTATCGGAGAAATAAGTACACAATAATCTCCTCATGAATTTGAGAAAATTCTCCTTGTTTGCGCGATTAAGTACACAGTTTCCATCTGCTTCTTTCCAAACTTGCACAGTGTTTATAGCAGTAGAGCGATTCAGGCCCTCATAGGCCTCTTGTTGACATTTATATTGTAAATTATTCAAGAAATCACTCTTGCTGTGTTGCCTGTTTCTCACTGACTCCTGTGTATCTCAGAGACAGAGATCGTGACAGGCCCCCTAGCCGCAGCTCCGTGCTGGACGGCAGTCGCCGTGACTACCGGGGAGACAGGGACCGTGACTACTACAGGAGGGAGCGACCTGATAGGGACCGCACTGACAGGGACAGACCAGACAGGGACCGGACTGATAGGGACAGGCCCCGCTCCAGACAAGGTATCTGATAAACATTTCCCTGTTAGTGATGTATAGAAAAGTGGAAAGTGTTATCCCTGATTAGCCCATGTATGTGAACTGTAGGCTAATCAGGGACTGTATGTGTATACATAAAGTCCAGTTTTCTCACTCTTTTTCTCTCATAAGCAAAGCTAATATAGCTACATTTGTATATGCAATTCGCAGGCTGTTTAGGTTGTATTCATTTTTGTGCTCATCAGTATTCTAGGGTTGAAAATGAAGCCTTTAAAACTTGAATCTATTAAGAAAGGTGTTTTGATTTTCTAAGTGACTACAAACAGGCCAATATGTGTATCTGAGTGGTAAAGGGTTAAGTGTTTCAAAGTCCCAGCATGTGTTATTTTTTTTACATGTGTAAGCATCTTTTTGCACCCCCAAACCCTTCTCCCGTTGATTACCTTTTACTTTTTGGCTCACCTCATTCCTTCTAACCTCTCAAGGCTCAGGTCTTGTCAACAATGAAGAATATGTACCTGTAAATATTCTTATATTCTTATAGTTGAGATTAAAGATTGTTCGTGAGCTGACCAACATTCTCGGCAGAGTTGAATCCAATATCTCATCTTTTGAGTTGAGCTCACAAAATTAGAATGTTAATGATACTGGGCTCTGGTCCTTATTGACCACCTATTATTGCAGGTGACAGAGACAGGCCGGTGTCTAGAATAGCTGACTCAGAGAGGCCCAAGTCTCGCGGCGACTATGAACGGGAATACAGGGACAAGTATAGAGACAAAGGTGAGTCAGGTCCCTAATTCACAATAAAGCTCTAGGAACATTTGAGAACATTCCTTAAATTCATAGAATTCCTGAAGTATTTTTCTTAATGGATATTGCTGAAATATAATCTTTATGCCTTCTGTTAGCAGTAAACACTGGATTTTGCTAAGAAATAATTTGAGCGAAGATGTTCCCTGAAGTAGATCTTAAGATCTTTCTTAAGTGCTTTTTGATAAATGACCTTGGTTTGCACTCAATGTTAGCTTCCTTCAAATTACCAATATTATCAATGTTTGTTTCCTCCTTTGAAATGATCCTTTGAAATGACACATTTCCATTAACAAATGTGGTTCTATTTTCGTTATTTTGAAGAAAATACACATCCATATGAAAACAAATAGATTACTTCAAAATACATTGGACGTGTTAATCAATGTACTATAATCATGAATTATAAATATATAAACATCATTTAGATAAAATCCATTTAGCACTAGTTGAATTATTAATTAATTAAATTCCATTCTAAAATATTTTCTAATTGCAAGTTCAAATTTCATCTTTATAACGTATATAATGTAGTTAGAGAAATGACTGAGCGTGTAGCCATTTTGAATTATCTATAAAACAAGAATCATAGAATGAAAATGAATACAAACAAAACACTGCTCTAGAGCACATATCCTGGATTATCATATAAGCTGTGTTTTTGGAAAACTGGGCTTAATGCATGTGCGTAAAGTTTCAGTCCAGATTAACCTGTGCAGTCTGCACAGGCTAATTAGGGACAATACTTTCCGCTTTTATTGTATTTTTATGCCCCCCACCCACTATAGTGGGGGACATATTGTTTTTGCCCTGTCCGTTGGTTGGTTGGTCTGTTGGTGTGCGCCAACTTTAACATTTTGCAATAACTTTTGCTATATTGAAGATAGCAACTTCATATTTGGCATGCATGTGTATCTCATGGAGCTGCACATTTTGAGTGGTATAAGGTCAAGGTCATCCTTCAAGGTCAAAGGTCAAAAAAACTAAATAAAGCGGCACAGAAGGGGACATAGTGTTTCTGACAAACACATTTCTTGTTCTTTTAAAGAAAGTCTCTTTTTAGTGAAAATCCAGTTAAGGCAGTAAGTGTTGTGCCTGATTTGCCTGTGGTGACTGAACAGGCTCAGCAGGGATGACACTTATGCTCATGCAGTAAGTCCTGTTTTCCTAGAACCAGGCACGAATACTTCAGGATTCGACTACGAGGACTATTACCGTAGAGGTGGGCAATACTATGATCGGCAGTACTACGACTACTACTACGGTACCTATGGCCAGCCAGGGGGTGGTTATTATGACGAGTATGGCTACTACAGGACCGACATTGGTCCCCCAAGGTAGCCATTTATGCTAAGGTCATGACATATGACATGTATGACCCGAACATTGCGCACTGCAGTCGTATTGTTACTGTTTTGTTTTGAACCATGGAATTTTGCTTAAATTGTATGAAAGTTGCATTATTAATAAGTATGAAAATTTTCTAAAAGTGTTTCGTGTCCTAATGTGATCAGTATGTAGATTCACTTGAGCTAAACTCCATGTGTTTTTGCTTGACTAGATTCAGGTATGCACAATGTGTTTTAGTATGCCTTGTATGCAATTATTTTTGCTTGTTTTGTTATATTGTAAACTTGATTTAAGAATCGTACAAACTAATTTTTAGTTGTTGAAACCTCTAGGCTGGAATATAAATATTTTTATATACAAACATTTTTCTTGGCTTCAGGAAAAGGTAAAATGATAATTATCTTTCTTGAATGTGTGGTACCAGATTCTCTTGTGTGTTACCTCCCCTTATCACCTGCTACATGGTGAACAGTTACTTGCCCTTAAAACATGTTTTTTTCACAGATCTTTCAGTCTTCTTTCACAACATAAAAACACAGTATTAAAAGGGGTCAAGAGTGACAACGCTGTATCTTGATATAGTTATGTCAAACATATACAACAGTTTTATGCTCATCTTTCAACATGTGTCAATTTGTATTCTTAAATTCATGCAATTGTGCTTTTAACATGTGTAAAAATCTACAAACATAACATAAATAAATTTGGTTTGCTAATTAACCATCGGGTATATTTCATACACTATTTACCTATCACTTCAACTAGCCTAAGGATGTTAATATAACAATAAAACAGCCTTTGAAAATGCAATAACTTGCGAATTTTGGCGAATCTGGTAAAAAGTTACACATTTTCTTGTCGTGAAAAGTGTCTTTTTCAAGGACTGTTTTATGTATTCTCGATGATAACAATGTCTATTCATTCCAGAGGGTTTTGGTGTTAACTGCCTTTCAACCACTATACCAAGCTACTGACAAACTGAATACTACATGTATAAATTCAACTCTAAGACTTATATTTTCCAAAGTTTACTTTTGCGGTTATGTTTATCATCGTGTCAATTTAAAAAAAATTATGTAAAAAGGACCATTATATTGTAACAGTGATTAGCTACCTTGGCAAAATTTTGCTATCTTTTGCAATTTTTATTTAATTCCTGAATCTTCATTGTAAAACAATGTTCAACTTCAACTTGGCTGAAAAATTGCTATCAATTATAAAAGTGATCATATATAAAAGATCACTGGAGAGTAGGTTTCTTAACAAACACAAAAGGTTAAAGTATGCAATCGCTTGAATGCAAAATGCATGAACATGTGAATATGATAATTTATCAGCATTTGGTTCAGTATTGTGCTGAGGTTGAAATGTAATATGACAGCAGGCTTGGGTTTATAGTGGTTGTTTTACTTTTGTATAATTAGTTAAATATGTGCATGGGTCAAAACTTTGTAATTTTTGAATAAGTTTAAAAAGCATGTCAATATATAGTTTAATTAAACTTCTTTTAACGCATTTTACTGATTTTTAAATAAAATGTGCTTTCTGGGATCAATTTTTGCAAAACCATGCATTTATGTTTAAATTCGTTTTGGTGACAAGGGAGTTAATCCAGTCTGCACATATTGAATTAATGGCTGATCCTGCATGCTTGATTACGTCCCCTTTGCCCGCTAGGTACCCCGACCCTTACCAGATGCGAGCCCGCACGGGTACCCCAGGGTCCCTGTCAGAAGGGGGACAGGAAATGTAAGTATGATTGCCTCCCCTGGCTGCCCATGGAGTTCGCTTTTCCTTTATGGAGTTCGCTTTTCCTTGTTCCCTGGCTTACAGCTTTATAGTGCGATAGTTTCCGCAGAGTTTGTTTGGCGTAACTTGCGTAATTGCTTTGCCTCATGACTTCAGAATTTGTGATCTCAAATGTCAACCAATAAATAATCTTGTTTCACACTAGGTCTTATAATACCCTGATTTTTGGGGTTTTCCAGCAATTGTTTCGTCTCAATAGGCTATTATAAGTTTGTGGTTCAAACTTCTTTCTTATTTATAAATTGAAAGTAAACTTAAAAGTGTTGTCATAGCCCTGACTTTATCTGCAAGACACTTTTCATACCCACTCATTCCGGATTATTTGCCTTTGAACATAGTTTGTCTTGATAAAACTCTGCGCGGGTTGAAGTAATGTTTGTGACAAAGCTTTAGTTAGGTTTGCTTAAAATTGAAATTTTTGTTGAAAATGAAGTCACAAATTCTTGAAGTTATTGGGCAAATCTTCATATAGATATTAATCACTTTCGAATTTAGTAGCTGTTACAATACTCATGGTCATTGCGACATCGTGGAGTTCTGGTGATCACTATAATATTTACTTCTGACAAAGAAATACTCATGTACATACTCTTATCCGATCCAATTATTAAAACTGTGATCTTTTACAGCTGTTCTTCCTGTGTAAAACTCGCCCAATTATAATTAATATTTTGCTTAGTACGCGATTGACTTTTTTATTGGCAAGTTAAGTCCAAGTTTTCTTTAACTATAATATCAGTCAAATTGTTTTAATTTTAAATCGCTGTTTTAAGATTTAAGCATCAAACATAGATTCTTAGATAAAGAACTCACATGAGATTGCATATGGGCTGTGTGTTATGTAAGGGAGTGGAAACCAGAAATTAAATCATTCCCACCCGGACATTAACATACTAAAAATATGCGTTTTTGTTGATGAAATTCTTATTTACAGCAAAGATGTGACAACCTGTTGCAAATTTTTATTGTGCAGATAATGTTGTGCTTGAAAAGCATTAGCGTAGAATGCATCTTGAAATGTTTGTTCTGTCTTTTGCATTTGTGGTACATGTATTGAATAATTATAATTGATTGCATTGTTAAATGATATTTTATTGAATGTGGCATTGGTTTGTTATGATTAAAATGCTCATTCCTAATCCAGTTGAATGTGCCATGACAGCATGCTCATATTAATTTAGTAACAGATTACATTGTATGTCATTTACATGTGCTTTTGGATGTCAATACTCAACACTAATCTTTTTTTGAATGTTATAGTTACTAATGCTGGGATTTTTCTACTGACCGAATACAGATTATTTTAATAACCAAATAGTTATGTGTGGATATGGGTAAAATTGACAATTTATTCGCGTTTTAATAAATTTATTAAAGGTGTATTATTGTTAACAATATTTGGCCATTAGAAAAAACATGATGTAGGATTTTTAACAGATATTCACCAATTAAGAACAGAATCTCAGCATGGATTGATGACATAAACACACATTATCATTTATGAACAATGGTTTTAATTTCTGAACATGTGTGTGTTTGATTTTCACTCATGTATTACTGTATTTTCCACTTATGTTTTACCAGAAGTGGTACCCTACCCTTACCAAAATTTGACATGAAGTATGCTCTCCCTATGAAATATGATGAATTGAATGGTAGTTGCCGATTAATCCACTTACACCAAATATACTAAATGATATAGTAGAAAAATCCTTTTTAACACGATTTATACTTCTTTTGCACATGTTTTCCTTTGGTTATGTTTTTCCTTTTCTGTTTATTTTGCATTCTTTTTGTTTCCTCGTTTAGTGCTAGTTTAGCGGAAAAGAATAAAAGTTCGGCAGACAAATCAGATAGCAAAAAGAGGTAAAACTTTCATTCAGCGTGTAGCCAATAGAGGGAGTGGACAAAAATGTATCTTAGACTGTATACTGTGTGGAATCTGACTGGAAATATATTTACAAAGAAATTATTGTTAGTCCCCTACCAGTTTCCCGGGAGGGGACTTATGGTTTGCGCTCTGTGTGTCTGTCAGTCTGTCCGCCACACTTTTCTGGATCCTGCGATAACTTTAAAAGTTTTTAATATTTGTTCATGAAACTTGAAACATGGATAGATGGCAATAAGGACATTATGCATGTCATTTCATTTTGTTCTGGTTGCTATGGCAACAAATATATAAAAAAAATTAATCTGACAATGGTGGAGCCAGTAGGGGACTTGTTTATTATAGTAAATAAAGGAAATGTTTTACGCTTGCAGTAGGATCGTATGTAAATTGAAAATTGAAAAGTTTTATACATTAAAGCAGATATACTTGCGTAGCCTTGTCCTCTAACAAGGGCATTTTTATGTCCCCGGTAGGGTGGCATATAGCAGTTGAACTGTCCGTCAGTCCGTCCGTCTGTCCGTCCGAAAACTTTAACATTGGCCATAACTTTTGCAATATTGAAGATAGCAACTTGATATTTTGCAAGCATTTGTATCTCATGAAGCTGCACATTTTGAGTGGTGAAAGGTCAAGGTCATACTTCAAGGTCAAAAGTAAAAAAATACAATCCAAGGGAAGTAATAAGCTTTAAAAGGGAGATTATTTCTAAACCTGCCAAATGATGTATTGAAATTTTATTTCAAAGCGGCGCAATAGGGGGCATTGTGTTTCTGACAAGCACATCTGTTGTTACATTATATTTTTATTATATATAGACTAAATGCAATACTAGCTAGGCTGCTAATAGTAGAAATAACATATAACAACATGTAATAAACAATTTTAATATGAACTGTAGATTTAATATACGATTTCAATAATGAAGAAAATAATGATCCAAAGATTTTATGCATTCAAAAAATTGAATAACCTATTCAACAAGATGTATATAAAACTATTTATTTCTATATATTTTTTTTTTTTAAGTTAAAATAGTTTTATAACATCAATTTGTCTACATTTATTTTTAGATTGTATGGTTTAGTTTCACATTATAACTCTTATTCTGAAACTTTACATAAATTGTGTTTATTTACCATCGTCTGTAACTTGTAAATTATTTAATAAAATGTGTCATCAATATCATTTGACATAAAGTCATGATTGTAGTTTGAAATGTCCATTTTCTGTTAGCTACACAAAATTTGGAAAAATGTAATGAGTAAGACTCGCAGTCAGTTCAGGTTTTATGCTGTTTGCTGCTCGTTATTATCTTTAGGTATGACATGAAGCCTTTAAAACTCGATTTTAGTAAAGAAGATTTTAAATGTTATTAGATTTTCTAAGGGACCATTAACGTGTAAAAGTGCATTTATAAAGGGTAAAGGGTTAATAATAACTTAAGTCAGAGGTTGAGTTAAGGATTCAACTGCCTCTTGCCCAGATGGCAAGTTAAAACCCTGAAAAGGCAAGCAGTTGTTCGATTGCCCAGATGGCAAGTTTAAACCCTGAAAGGGCAAGCGGTTTTCTGCCTGCCCAGAGGGCAAGTTTAAACCCTGAACATGAAAGCAGCTGTCCCCTTGCCCAGATGGTAAGTTTAAACCTTTAACGGGCAAGCAGTTGTCCCCTTAAGTTAACCCTTGCTTGAGTTCAGGAATTAAGTTCATTGGATAATTGAAAAGTTGCTTTATTTAAAAAAAAAGAAACAAACATGACTTTAAAGGGAAATGAAGAGTTAATGTATATGTGACTACATTTTTTAGCATTCTGTATGATTACGGTGTTATTTTGTCAAAGCTCTTAACATTTACTTTGAATATATATTGTGTTCTTGTCTAAAATAAATATTATATTGAGAAATAATTGTTCAACAAATTGTAACTATATAGGAAATGTCAGCAGAATGTCAGCTACTGTTTATGTTCCTTCACAAGCTGTGTAGTCCTTCTCTTCATATGGGCCGTGCTCTGTGAAAAGGGGGTTTAATGCATGTGTGTTAAGTGCCGTCCCAGATCAACCTGTGAGTCTGCACAGGCTAATCAGGGACAACACTTTCTGCCTAAACTTGATTTTGGTAAGAAGAGACTTTCTTTAAACGAAATATATCATAAAAGCAGAAAGTGTTGTCCCTGATAAGCCTGTGCAGACTGCAGAGGCTAATCTGGGACGACACTTTACGCACATGTATTAAACCTCTTTTTCACAGAGCACGGCACATATTATATATTTATTCACTTTTTCTGCTAACATAGAGCTATCATTGAGCTAGGCTTGGTGAACACATGGGGTACCCTTTTTTTAATGCGTACCGTATTTTACCATGCATAGCGCGCAGTTTTTTACCTTCAAATTTCAAAATAAAAATTCAGTGCGTGTAATACATTGACACAACGCTTTCCTGGTTGCTAAATTGCAAAAAATCCATTTCGTAATCGTAAATCTTCACAATTGCCGCCATTTTTGTTATTGCAATTGACAAAAATTAAAAGATGAAAAAAAAATGTCTTTGTTGGTGTTTTCACACTTCTTCATTGATTGTTCATTTAAAAAAATCGAGGTATATCGATCCCTGTGCGCCGCGGTATTGTTTGTTAAAGTTTTCGTTGTCATGAAAACTCGTTGATTTACAACGCAAAACGTCTTATTTGAACTAAGGCTAATTATTTCAATAAGTATTTCTCAACTTCGCTTTTGCTTTATTTTGATAATTTAATCCAAAGTTTAATGTTAGCATTTCCGAAAATTTGCACTCCATGTGAATTGACAGTTTGACGTCATCAAAGGAAAGCCGCTTCCTGTCTGAAGCAATAAAGCGACAAGTTTCTCGCCGACAAAATTGGCTTCCTTTGTCTAGCAATCAACATGCCGAACCAATCGTGTGTTTGTTCCTCAATGGCAATCGTCCAATTAAATAATAGCACGTGCAAAGCTCCGCCTTCGAACCATTTGCAAAGAACGGAGGTGGAGTTCAACGGTTAATTGAGCAAGTGTTTTACGTAAGTTGAGTTCCGATTTGCCGAAATTACTAGGCCCTAAGCATTGAAACGACGAATACATTTATCAATGATTTTCCGATCTCTGCATAAATATGCTACTGTGCGAGTATACTACGTAGGTTACAAACCAACAATAGAGATATAGACTCGTTTTATTTTCTTTCAATAGAGACAAGCAAATGATATTTGTCAAATGGCTTTACGCGGATAACGCCAACTGTATGGAATTGAGCGTTCGGGTGTATTGTTTGTCTTACTATAAATACTTATCAACTAGACGCAGTGAAGGCGCGAAATACCGGGTCAAACTGGATTTATTGGGGAGCATCTCTTAATGGGGAAATATTTAAGTCGATGAAAAATAAAATGGGATCCACTGACGATTTGCGTAAAATTGGACATTGAGATGTTGCGGGTCTGCAGAAGAAGATGTCATACGATGTTGTGAGCGGCAGGTAATGAAAATGTTACACTGTTCAAATGTGAGGAATAGGTAATAGTGGTTCGAATTTAACGCAAACATGCGCAGCGGAAATAAGGACATAACGGTGTTCTCGAGAGAATAATCTTAAAAATTGTCGAAAATATAGTGCTTTGCAACCCATGCTCCTGATCGTATAAACGCTCCCTACTTTAAAACAAAAAATTAAGCGCCCGAAAAACTCAGATTAAATGATTGCGCAATATAAGAATGGCGGCCATTTTCGGCCAAATTTTCAGGTTTTTGGTCTTGAATTCTTTTTTTTCTCCATTTTGGCTTTAAAAAATCGCATGCGCGTTATACATGGTAGCGCGCTATACATGGTAAAATACGGTAATTTTTAATGCGTATTTAGGATTAATAGCCAGACTCAAAGTTAAATATTACATTCTTATTTTCTACTTGATACCATTTGCCTTGTTTTATTTTGGCAATGCTTGTGCTGTCTAATTATCAGTCCAAATGTGCAGCATTAAGTCTCCATTAATACATGCATTAATATGCAAAACTGAACTTCACATATACAAAAATTAACCCAAAGAACAAATAAAAATGTATGCATGCACTATACGTTTTAGTTTTAAATGTTTGGAACTAGAAGCTTAAAGGTATTTTTTCATTGTATCTGTGTGTTAGTCTTTGAAAACCTATATACATGTATTCGTGTCAGTATTATGAAATATTTATTTATTTAAACTAAGAAATACTCCTTGGTAGTAGTCAGTTTTTACAAATTTTCAATGAAATGTTTTTTTAACCATTTCCCACTCAAAAGCAAAGTAAAAATGCCTATGTGCAAACAGCAAAAAACCAGAACAGCCAGGAGTAACTCGCAGTCTGTTGATGTTTTATGCTGTTTGCTGCTCATCAGTATCTAAGGGATGGAAATGAAGCCTTTAAAACTTGAATCTAGTATGGAAACGTTAAAGAAAGTAACAGAAATATGTAGTTTCAATGTGAGGAAAATTAAGAATGTTCAAATTAAAAGTTGTTTACATTTCATGTTTAAGGCTGAAGTTTTTATGTGTTCCCTAAGACAGTTATGAGTATGAACTTGTCCAAATTGATTTTTTACTGTTTTCACAATTTTACTGGGCCAAAGTTAGAAAACTAATTGCATTTCTGTAGGGATGTAAGAGATTAACCGGTTAACCTACCGAAACGTCCAGTTAACCAGTTTCATTTTCGGGAAAAGCTTAACCTTAATTATTTTTTATTATGCTTTTTTAATGGAATCATTTGTGCAATTTTACGTCTTGCGTGTAACATACTGCCTACTTGCGCCTGCGTCAAATTAGAACAACATGACGCACCATCCAAAATTACTTGTGTTTCTATACAGTACATGTAAGAGCGGTATGACGTGTTTAATGTATAAATGTACATCACCATGCTTTCTACTAAAGGTTTTTTGGTTAACCGGTTAATATGCGGTTACAACAAAAGGTTAACCGGTTAATGTTTTTTGTAACCTCTTGCATCCCTACATTTCTGTAATTGGTAACATTCTTAAAGTCTCTGGCGTTTTGATGTATATGCCTATTTACATTTAAATGTTTAGAACCAGTAAAAATTGCTTAAGTGATTTACATATTTATATTTGTGAGCAAATGAAAAGGATTTTACATAGAATTAGGATCTGAAAGTTTACCTTAAGTTAAGATTTCCCTTAGACGCTTGTGAATAGTGGTTCTGTGCTGTATATCAAACAATAAAATTTCTCAATTTCCAAACATATAACAAATTGACGCTCATATTCCCAATTTTCACTGGTAAAGGTCATATCCCAAAATTGGAGAGAAAAAGCCCTGCCTGTGTTTCAGGTTTGAGTATCCTCCAGAGTTGTATGACTATTCCCGTACCGGCTACGAGGATTACCATGGTTACGAATACAACGGTTACAGATGGGACCCGGATGTATCGGCGTGGGTCGAAACAACTAGTGAGTGCATGTTACAAGTCTTGCATCAATTTATATTCTGGTGATGGGGGACACAAATATTTTAAGACTTCACATTTCCTGCAGGGCTAGTTCCTTACAATGTTCACTCGTCCTGCAAACACATACACTCGTCCTTTAAATGAGTATGAAATAAATATTGCAAGGGGCTGATATGACGTATAAAGTTTACATATCACTTCTGAAATTTGTTAATTGGGATTATATTTAAATATTTTTTTACGATTTGAGAATGCTTGGTCTGATCATGTACAGACTTTTTTGTTTGTCTTTTGTATCAAATGCTAGTTTGCTATGTGTTTAAGACCTTTCAACATCGCCCTCATCCCTTTAAAAAAAAACATGCGTATGTTTGTCATTATGCAGAGGAAATTCAGATTGGTTTTAAAACCTACCTTGCTGTTAGATTTGCTCTGAAAAATCAATACTCACGGTGGATGCCGTTTGGTGGTTCACTTTCTTATACCACACAAACAGTTTTCACCAAAAATCAATATTTACTCCGGACACAGTCCAGCTTAACAACTAACACATGCTGTATGAAATTGAAAATAATAACTGTCTGTTAACTCGAGTTCTACTTGCGGAATAGATATCCTTTTAGAGTAGGTTTTTAATTCAATGAAAAATAGTCTTTGTGATCAGAAAAGACATCAGATGATTTTCACTCGTCCTGTAGAACTAGTAATTGTAGTAATGTTAATTTCGTATTCACATGTCCTAATCATGGTGTTGTCTGGTCACACAGGGAATATGAATCCACAGAATCAGAGAGTGGAAGTGACGTGATGTTATTTATTATAGCCATTTCAATTTCCCCTACCTCTTATTCAAGTGGTGCAGTTTCCACAAAAACTTGATATATATTCTGTATTAATTTTTTTTTTACTTTCTCAGCGGACGTTATACCACAGCGTCAAACCCCAGAGAAGTTCATGATTCCACATCGCCGTGCTGCGTTCGGTCCCAACGGTCAGCTGGTCAGCGTGCTGCCCAGTCGGCCTGCTGACGGGGAGCCAGCCACAGTGGAGATCCACAACGTACAGGCAATGCTGGAGGTGAATCAGGAGTCACAGGAACTGGCAGACTTCCCTGGGCCCCTAGTCAGGTAGAGATAATTGCTATTGCTTTACTTGTTTTAATGACATTACCTCCTTTGTGGATAGAGTGCTTTTTTTGTTTTCTTTCATAGAAGAGGCCATAATAGAATGTCATGAACCTTAGAAATTTTATAAATCAGCAGTTTCATTAAAAAAGATTCTTACTTCAGAATTCACTACAGATCTTGGGAAAATATATAAATTCCTGAATTCCAACATAAATAATAATTGATTATCCACTGGAAGCACCAACAATTATCTCTATTCTAAATTTGCATGAATATCTTGTATCATAAATATTTGATTACTGTGAAATGTTTCCAGGGGCGACACTCACAAGAATGACGTGCTGCTGTACTGTCAGAGCAAGGCACGAGCCTGCGCAGAGAACATGGCGCTGGAGGACCGAGACTCAGCGGAACTGATTTGGCGCTTCCTGGAGCTTCTCATCAAGCAGAACGGCGTAAGTCGTCTATGGAACATAAGAATTTGGAAAAAGAAATCAAGATGTTTTGTTTTTGGATTTCATTAAATATTGAAAAGTGGAATATCCTAGCCTCTTATTCTGGATATGCTGTTCATACTATTTGTAAGTATGAACACATAATTGAAATAAAGCTGTAAAAACCTTAGGTCGGTTTAAGAAGTCTTTGCAAATGTCCACAGGCCCTCGGAAAAAGCCAGTTAAACTGCATTAGGTCTGGCCGATTAGAAATTTTAGGTTGAGTACTACATGTAATTAGTAGTTTTTTGGTAACTGACAAATACTAGTTACTTTTGTTCTTTTACTCTTGCTTCTTTTCTCCCGTATGACTGTGGTGGGTGTGGGCATAGCAGACTTTTTGCTGGTATGCCCCTTTTTATGCCCCCTAAGGAGGGCATATAGTGATCGGACCGTCTGTCTGTCTGTCTTTCCGTCACACTTTGCGTTTAGGTTTCGAAAAATGCTCATAACTTCTATGTCGCTTCAGATAGCAACTTGATATTTAGCATACATGTGTATCTCATGAAGATGCATGTTTTGAGTGGTCAAGGTCATCCTTCAAGGTCAAAGGGAAAAAAAACAAATCCAAGGAAAGTGATAAGCTTCAAAGGGAGATAATTATCTGTTCCTACCAAATGAAAAAAAAAAATTATAAATCAAAGTTGCGCAGAAAGGAGCATTGTGTTTCTGACAAACACATCTCTTGTTCAATGATGTAGACATTCTTTATTTTTTGTGACAAAGTCAAGTTTTCACATACTTCTAAACATTCTCCTTTTCTCCCATTCAGACGGTGGTGGGCACGGACATAGCTGACCTCCTGCTGCAAGGTCACGAGCCCACAACCCAGGACTACCGCAAGACTGGCATGCAGATCACGCCTAGCAGTGACCACCTCGAGGCAGACGAGGCAGAGAGCGATGTGAGCGACCCCCAGCGGCTTTCAAGAGGGACCACTCCGGTCGATAGGGTATTGGTCAACAAAGGGAGGTCACTGGAGGAATGCACGGACAGGTTCCGGCATCTGTTGATGTACGGCAGGAAAAAGGTGAGGGTGTTTTTATGGAAAGATAATTGTGTGCTTTTTCTAACGTTAGACATGGTTGCTGTGCAAAAATTTGTAAGTTCATTGGGATTTTCTTTGACTCTTATGTTGTGAGTTTTTCTCCCAGATTTTAAGAAATGTTACTATTGACTTTCCAGATTTCCAATGTACAAGTCAAAAGAATAATAGAAATACTCGTCAATTTTATCATTTAAGATTCAAAATAATAATATAAGACGAAAGAGGAACAAAAATCTGACAGACTCAGGACTGTTAGCTTTCACATCAGTTTTGAGCCATTGAAACTAAGGAAAGCGTATTTTGCATTAGAGTTGTCAAGAACAACCTTGTTATTGCCCCATTTTCATAAAAAGAAATTGTGTTGCTGGAACTATTGTCATATATAGTTACAAATGAAACATGGATAAATGCATTTCACGATCTGGTATATAATGGATTTGATTAAAGAAAATACATGGTTTACATAACACAATACCCAAATACTATTTAATTCTGTTCTTATGACATATGTGTAACTTGCACAATAACAACTTATTATTTGACACAGGATGCATTAGACTGGGCAATGAAGAACAACTTGTGGGGCCATGCCCTGTTCTTAGCTAGTAAGATGGACCCCAGGGCACATGCTAGTGTCATGATGAGGTGAGACTGATTCCTGCTTCTAGTTGCTGTCCTTTCATCTGATATTTGCCGTTGCTTGTGCGCCAAGACTGCTTTGCAAATAATTTTTTTTTGACAAATTAATAGTCTTTGTGACTAGTATTGATTTGATATTGATACATGCTTTTATTTACCTGGTTTTGGGAAGGAAAAAACTGGTTATTAGATTGGCGAATGTTGGCAGCGGGCTGGCAGGCGGGCAGAACAAGCTTGTCCGGGCCATAACTTTGTTGTCCATTGTGCGATTTTAAAATCATTTGGCACATTTGTTCACCATCATTAGACGGTGTGATGTGCGAAAGAATTACGTCAATATCTCCAAGGTCAAGGTCACAATTTGATTTCAAAGGTCAAAAATGGCCATAAATGAGCTTGTCCGGGCCATAACTTTGTAGTTCATTGTGAGATATTAAAATAATTTGGCACATTTGTTCACCATCATTAGACGGTGTGTCGCGCGAAAGAATGACGTCTATATCTCCAAGGTCAACGGTCACACTTTGAGTTCAAAGGTAAAGAATGGCCATAAATGAGCTTGTCCGGGCCATAACTATGTCATTCATTGTGAGATTTTAAAATCATTTGGCACATTTGTCCACCATAATTGGACGGTGTGTCGCGCGAAAGCATTATCTCAGTATCTCCAAAGTCAAGGTCGCCACGACTTAAAATAGATTGATTTTGAAACAAGGGGGGTAACTTTGAACAATCAGTAACAATGCACATTTTGAGTTGGTCTCCCTTTATCATACTTTTTTTTCAAAATTGAAATCAAGGTCGCCACAAGTAAAATTAGATTGAATCTTACACAAGGGGGGTAACAATGCACATTTTGAATTGTCTCCCTTTATCAGATTTTTTTTTCAAATTGAAAACCTGGTTTTGTGACAATTTTGTCCCTTGTTTACTGTGTGCAATATCGCCTCCTTTCAGCTTATTTTCTCCTTTGTTTGTGCAAAGACTATGTTACAAATAGTTCTTTACGTGAGCGTACATGTATTTCTCAAATAATGAATAGTTTTGGTGAAACCATTCAAGGGAGGTAAGGCATCCCCCCTCCCCTCCCCTCTTTTAGGTATTTGCACAAAATTATTTGTATTCACCCACAACCCAGTAGTTTAAGGGGATATATATAAATGACTTTTTCTGTTGCTGCATACAATTAGCATGTTGCTGCCATCCAGGTCATACTCTTAGGTCAAGGTCTAAATGCTACCATCCTGGTGAAGGTAAAGGTCAAAATGAAGCACTTATTGTCATTTTGTGAATTTTTCTCTGTCTGGAGATATTTTTCTTCTGTATTAACTGCTCTAGGTTTTATTTCAAGTGCTTCATGTAAGGAAACCAACTTTGGGCCTTGTACAGTGTTGTATAACAATTGTTAGTGCCCCATTTTCAAAAAAAGTGTACATGTATATCATTGAACTAAATTTTTCATACAACTCTCCTTTCGCTTACATCCAGAAGTAATTCAAACTCTCCATCTCTGTTGTGAAATATGACATGATAAGTACTAAAATGGACTCTTTGCCAATGATGGTGTATTTGATCGGTATTTTATTATGCCCTCCTTCGAAGAAGAGGGGGTATATTGCTTTGCTCATGTCGGTCGGTCAGTCGGTCCACCAGGTGGTTTCCGGATGATAACTCAAGAACGCTTGTTATAAATAAGCCATGCTCTAGAAGATCAGAGCTTTAAGCATGTGCGTTAACCCTTTGCATGCTGGGAAATTTGTTGTCTGCTGAAATGTCGTCTGCAGAATTTCTAAAATTAGCATTTTCTTAGATTTTTTTCAAAGAATATTATCAGAATAGCAAACAGTTTGGATCCTGATGAGACGCCACAGAACGTGGCGTCTCATCTGGATCCAAACTGTTTGCAAAGGCATTCAAAATTCGGTTCCCGCACTGAAAGGGTTAAAGTAATCTAGGAAAATACTTTGCATACATGCATAAAGCCAGGTGTTCTCAGAGTGCAACTCAAATATGAGTGGTGTTCCGCTTTTATGACATTTTTTGTTTAAATGAAGTCTCTTAGCAAAAATCCAATTTAGGCGGGAAGTGTTGTCCCTGATTAGCCTGTGCATACTGCACAGGCTAATCTGGGTCGACACTATATTCACATGCATTATGCCCAGTTTTCTTAGAACAACACTCATATGTTAGAATTGTTAAGCGTGAAACTATTTTAACTGTTCAACATCAAATACAAAAGTTTCATACTGGACTGTCTGTTGTAATGTTCAGGTTTGCCAATGTGGCCATGCGGATGAATGACCCGTTACAGACGCTATACCAACTTATGTCCGGCAGACAGCCTGCGGCAGTAACAGTGAGTGACAAATGTTCACTTTTCTTATTCTTGTGTTTAACCCTTTCACTCTTAGAAGGAAACAGTGCCCTTGATTTCCCCCATGAAAAATGTATACTTTTTTCCCCCTATTTCAGCTAAAAATTCCCCCTCTCACCAAAAAAAATATTTTTGTTTACTTTTATACTTATGTTGCCAGCTGGTATCATGCTACTAACCTTTGATGCAATGTATATTTATGTAAATTACATTGAACTATATAAATTTTAAGTGTTGAATGGTTGGTGAAAAGATCTTCTAAAATTCCCCTTTTCGCCCAAAACGACACAAAATTCCCCCCTCTAAGGACTCCAGCCCCAATCCCCCAAAGTGTAGCAAGGGCCCTGGGAAAGTTAAAATGGCTATATGCAACCAGCAACAAACCAGAACAGCCTGCGATTTTGGGTTTTATGCTGTTTGCTGCTCATCAGTATCTAAGGATTAAAAATGAAGCCTTTTAAACTTGAATCTAGTTAGAAAATTCTTTAATTTAATTTGATTTTCTGAGGGACTAAAAATCATCAAAGTGCTTATATAGATTGAAAATGGTTAAGCTGCTAAGCAAATTACAAAATAAAAAAAATTGTTGCAAATCTATTGGAATAAGACATAAAATTAGAACTTCCAAAAAAAAAAATTGTTGACTTACTAAATTTACAAAGAATAGGTTTGATTGTTTTAAGGCATGTCTTTCGAGCTAATTTAAAAAGGGTACATGTTTTTCCGTTATTAAGTGCTCCGTGGTTCTTGTTTTGAAATTATCAAGAGTGATATATATCTTAGTCATATTAGATTAGTTTTTCCATATGTTATTGGTTCCAATTTCTTAAGCCTTTAAAGTTTCTATAAGAGCCTCATTTTCGGAAAACTGGGCTTAATGATAATATGCTAAGTGTCGTCCCAGATTAGCCTATGTAGTACGCACAGGCTAATCAGGGGTAATTTTGTGTGTGCTAAAACTTGATTTCGTTTGAAAGAGATTTTCTTTAAACAAAAAATTCCATAAAAGCAGAAAGTTTCCTCCCTTATTAGCCTGTGTGGATTGCACAGGCTAATCTGGGACGTCACTTACACACATGCGTTAAACCCAGTTTTCCAACAACAAGGCTCATATTTCATTCCAGTGTGTGACGGAGGAGAGGTGGGGAGACTGGCGCCCCCATCTGGCCATGATCCTCTCAAATCAGACCACTAAGACAGAGCTCGACCGCAAGTCCATCACCACACTCGGTGACACCCTAGGTAATGCGAAAATTCCACGTATGAAGATGACCTCTATCATTATTTAAAAACTATTTATTTTAGCTAGATTGCATAGAAAGCCTTTGGCTTATTGAAATGCTCTCGAGTGTGTGTCATGGGACTATAACCAGTACTTGGCGTCTTTGTGGGAGATAGAAGCAATGCTCCCATTGGGGTTTGCACCCGTAACCTCCTGATTGCTCGGCGGACACCATATCCACTACGCCACGGCGACCAATGCAAGGAGGAGGGGTATTGGAGTAACTTTGTTGTGTTTATTCGGTCGGCAGGGTTCCCAGCCAACCTGGAAATCAGGGAAAACCTGGAAAAAGACTCACTTTTTCCAGTCAGGGAAAAGTCAGGGAATTTTGTTTGGTCAGACTTTCCCGACATGTGTATGGAAGTCCATACAATTAAAACAGCTAAACGATTACTCTGCATGGCAATGGAGGCTTTGTAGTATACATGTAGCTTAGTTATGTCTGCAACTGCTATTTATTGAGGGTGTCTAAAACAAGAAATGGGTCGAAATTATGATTCTGGAATTTTTATTTTCCATCAGGAAAAAATCAGGGAATTTTGCTCATACAAAAAGCTGGGAACCCTGGTCGGATTTCCTACCTTTTGATTTAAAAATAAATTTACCAATAGTTCTTTGCTGAAATTAAGATAGGTCCCTTCACCTTTAAAAAGAAAAATAGATGAGTGGTCTGCACACGCAAAGCGATGCTTTTGTTATCAAATGTTGTATGTGTGTTTTTATGGTATTGATTGTTCCAATTTGAAAATTAAACAAATGTGTTTTAAAAAAAGTATAAGTTGATCAGGGTAGTTATTGATTATAAAGATATCCAAATACCAGATACTGTATCAATATTCTGATTGTAATTTTGTATTTAAATATTTAGTTAAAAACAAGAAAATCATTGATATTTCTCTTTATAGGCATGCACATTCCCAATTATGTACATAAATTGATTAAATCTACAAACATGGTTAGCTTCTTGAATTCTTCAAGAGTTCTCATCATGCACATACTTCCTGCGTCATGCGAAAATAGGTCTTATGCCTTTTCTATATGCGGCAATTTAAATCAAGCACAGCCTGCGCATTTTCACAGTCTGGTCAGGAGCTAAGCTGTCCGTTAACGAGACCAAGGAACCATGCATGACTGCAGCCGGCAGGTAGCTCCTAACCAGACTGGGCATGCTGGCCTGGAGCTACCCTGGCTGCATATGACATAAGACCCATTTTTGCACATTGCATCTCACATACTCACTGTCCATTCTTTACCGCAGCATCAAGGGGATTCCTGCACGCGAGCCACTTCTGCTACCTGATGTCGCGAGTAGGCTTCGGCACGTATGCACGCAAGTCATCCAAGATCGTGCTCATCGGCTCTAGTCACGGTCTGCCGCTGGAACTCTTTGCCAACAACGAGGCCATTCAGTGTACAGAGATATATGAGTACGCCCTGGCCCTTGGCAATGTGCTCATGGCTCTGATAAGTTTCCAGGTTTGTTCTCAGTTATGTTGTTGTTGACCGATTTCTGTTCTTTGTTCTCATGAAAACATTTTTTTAAGGGAACTGGGTTTGGTATTGGCAATGTGCTAATGGCTTTTATAAGCTTCCAGGTTTGTTTTCTGTTTTGTTGTTGTTGTCAGACTCCTGTTTTCTTTGGGGTTTTTGGCAACAAATGTGAAAGTCTAATAAATTGAAGATGCTTGTCAAAAGTCAATGTCAATATTTGTCAAAATGCTATTTTGGATGAAAACAATCAAGGAATTTAAAAAACAACACAAAACATTAGTTTATGAATTTGAGAATTACCAAGAATTAAAGAACTTTAATCTGGAGCCAAAAGTGGTTGCTGTAATAAAGAGATCATAATTTTAATAAGAACTTAAATGCATTTGTTACTCAAAAACAGAACTTTAACTGTATTAGAAAAAAAAGTCGGAATATTTGTATTGTTGTATCTTTCAGACGTACAAGTACCTGTATGCTTCCAGACTGGCTGATTACGGATATGCTCAAGAGGTGAGTGGTGAAAATGTGTTGGTTATCAATGACTCCCAAATTTTGTTGTACTTATTTGCGTTTTGATAAAATTAACTTGCGTAACATTCATAAATCTATTGTTATTTTCAATATAAAAAACTGTTCTTTTCGTGTATGTTGAAGCGCATGAATCTGTCCTTGTTTGAGATATTATTTATCAACTTGGTAATTTAACACAAAATATAAAGGGAAATGCATGTATGAAAAACTTAAGGCATATTACAGTGCATGTATGGGATGACTTATGCGAGTCTCTTTCTGTTAAAACTGGGCTCAATGCATGAGCTTAAATTGTCATCCCAGATTAGCCTGTGCAGTTAGCATAGGTCTATGAGGGGTGACACTTTTGGGTTTCATGGAATTGTTCAATAGAAGGCAGTCTTTTCTAAAGAAAAATCCCATTGCTGCAAAACGTGTTGCCGTGATTTGCCTGTGCAGACTATACAGGATAATCTGGGATGACACTTTAAGCACATGAATTAAGCCCAGTTTTCTTAGAACACATCTAACTTAATATTGTTCTATTTAGGGACGCAATCTCATAAACTGAATTATCTGTACGAAGAGACTTTGTTTAACCTAAAAATACAATACAAGCTGAAAGTTACGTTCCTGATTAGCCTATGTGGACTGCGCAGTCTAATCTGGGACAGCACTTTATGCAAATGAATTGCACCATGTTTTTACAGAGCGATGATCATTTGTATTTTTTAATGTAATTAGAAACCTAAGGCGGATGTTTTCTGCCATATCGTTCTGGCGTGTTGGCCGGTATTTAGGTAGCCAACACGATGGCACGCCAAAATGACAAATTAAGTTGTATTTCCCTCTTTCCAGGCCCTGCAATACTGTGAAGTGATAGCCAGACAGATCAACACCAGTCCTGCCTACTTCCCTCACACTCTAGTCAAACTCATCTTTGATGTAAGTTCACGCTGGTTGTCCCCCACTTACCTCTGATTCAATTACGGCAGTTGTCAGTTACTGGCATAAGTATGTGCACTTTAGTACTGGTAAACCAGCTAACACAGGAAGAGTGTGAGTATGTTGCGTACAGCAGACATGGCAATAAAAATGCCGTCAAACCATTGCCGTGTCCGCAAAGCTTTTTAGTGATAACCTAAAAACGAAAATACCATTACTAGAAAAAATTGCTTTAGCTTGCTTATTAAGCTTAATAGTGTCATTTTAATGTAATAAATACTGACCTGTTATCGTATGCTTATACTTTCCAAGGGGAAATAACTCATCCGGAATTTTAACTGGGAATCCGCCACCTCAATACCGTAATACAGGCCAGGTTAAACATAGTGCAATGCAACCTAGCCAAAAATCGGTTACCAACCCTCAATATTCTTTCCGGATCAACCAGGTGTATACGTGTCTTTTACGGCTCTGAATTAAAATATTGTTTTTCACTTGGTTGATTGGGGTTTTGAATAGATAAATTGTGTTATTTATCTTTTTATTTCTCATTCGGATTAATTTGTGTGGATTTAATGGATTTTGTTTCATTTGTAAAAGGTAAGCCATGCTTGTTTTTATCGAACAATGGTTTATTTCTACCATGCTGGGTGTTTTCAGGCGCGAACGACCACGTGCAAAACGTGCTCTTCTAATACATTGCTAGAACGTGCAAAGCATGTTCTTCTAATGTGTTACGAGATCGTGCAAAGCGTGTTCTTCTATTGACAGATTGTTTATCATTTGCCATTGTGTGCAATAATGATTTTAACGTTCCGTATGACAATCTAATTGATCGTCATTTTATTTTTCATCTGTTTTGAATTAAACTTTTGTTTAATTTATAATCTACGGCAGTATTATTATAATTTTCATTATGGTCAAATAATGATTTTATGTGCCGTATGATAATCTGGTCTGTGACCAGTTTATGGTTGAATATGCTTTGCTCTTGTTTTTCATATATTCGACTACATGATGGTCGCAGAAACAAGAGTGGATAAATACCCGGTGACTTCGCAGATCATGGATGATAGTTGCAGTATCAGTCACCGGGTATCGGGCACGATCGCGACCGTACTATGCTAAGTCTCTTAGACAGTCGGTCAACATCAGACCATATGGCGACACCCGTCAGCCGGTCTTTGCCCGATGGCATTGGTCAAGGACATCGACCAATGCCGGACCATTTGGCATCCGCCATACGGTCATTATCCGGTGACAACACTGGTCATGATATGACCGGTACGTCACCGGGGACGTTGATCACGGACCATTGATCGACGTCTGACCGGCCGGTCCGGTCACCGGTCATGTCACCGGTCCGGTCCGGTCACCGGTCATGTCACCGGTCCGGTCCCGTCACCGGTCCGGTCATGTCACCGGTCCGGTCATTGATCACCGGTCCGGTCCGGTCATTGATCACCGGTCCGGTCACCGGTCCGGTCCGGTCACCGGTCATGTCACCGGTCCGGTCCCGTCACCGGTCATGTCACCGGTCCGGTCCGGTCACCGGTCATGTCACCGGTCCAGTCACCGGTCCGGTCATTGATCACCGGTCCGGTCCGGTCACCGGTCCGGTCCGGTCACCAGTCATGTCACCGGTCCGGTCACCGGTCATGTCACCGGTCCGGTCATGTCACCGGTCCGGTCATGTCAACGGTCCGGTCCGGTCATTGATCACCGCTCCGGTCACCGGTCAACAGTCATCAGTTAGGCCTGCCACCGATAACACCAGTCACCGGTCAAGAAGAAGAACTCGGTCTTCTTCATTGAATTATTCTCCTATTCTTCGTTGAATACATCGTCTTCATCAAGGATTAGACATCGGACACGCTCTTCTTCGTCAAGCAGTTCTCATCGTCACGGCTCTCGTAAGGGATCACGTCGTCACTCACGGAGACGTTATTCTAGAAGATCTCGGTCTCATCGCAGCCGATCCACATCTCGGCCGATCCAGATCTCGACATCGCAGAAAACGAGGACGTCGTCAACCTTCACGTAGACATCAGCGGACTGCATTGAGCACCACTGGATAGTTATCGAACATACCTCTCCTTCATTGAGCAGTTCTCGGCGTTGATACGCTCGTAAGCGATCATGTCAATGCTCAAGGAGACAATATTGTAGAAGACAATATTTCCAGCGTAGCCGAACAATATTTCGGCATCGAAGTTATATGGATGTCGCCACTTCTCACGTAGGCGTTAATGAACCTACTGGTCATATCGACGTTCTCCATTTTATTCCTTTAGGAATATCATGTCTCCATTCCACGTGTGATGGTTCTTCTTATGGCATCCACACATGTTGCAGTCACCGAGCCGTAGTTGTATACGAACACTAGTTCGTTTAACATTCAGGCTTCGGGATAAGCTGTTCTTTTCTCCACTACGACTACAAGGACACTTATGCCTATTAATACTGATAATCTACCGTTGTTTTCCGGTTAACATTATCAGATGACTTCGTGGATGGTCATTCTTCTGCACCAGATATTTCCATTCTGACGCAGTTATATTATACCGGTCCCGATCACCGGACATCGGTCACCATTCATCGGTCATATCACCGATCACTGATCACCGGTCAGAATAAGTGATGTCTCATCGCCATCGGATTGGATTTTTTTGGCATGATCTTCTTTTCCGAGCAGTGCTTGACATTGATAACAGACCATATGGATTCCACCATTTTTCGGTCTTTAACTGGTAACGTCACCGGTCATATTATGACTGGTCCGTTCACCGGGCTACAGTTACCGGTCATTGACCGGTCCGGTTCGGTCACCACTTACCAATTACCGGTATTCCGCTGTGTTTTCATCGGTCAATTTTTAGTATCACGGGTATCGTCTACATTACATAGTTGTATACCCCTGGCTATGATTGTATTGAATACTATATTTTATGGATTCAACAATCTACATGACTTTTTGTGTTTTTCAATACTGATGTTCTACTGGCGACGGTTATCAAATTATGCTATATCTGTTATTTGTACTTCCATCTCAACCGGCTACATGCAGACTACTGGTCTTGCAGATAGATCGGCTGAAGTGGGCTCGGAGACTAGCATTGAGGTCGAACATTACTAGTTGACCTCTATTAATTTATGTTCGAGACCCGAAGGATGAATTGTTTTAACCGCCTTTACCTGTCGGCTACAGACTTTGCAGTCAGTGTCACGGAACAGTTGGGACACATTAATGACGCTAGCAGGATTAGCAAGACGACATTTGTATCGACTTCTGCTTTTCTATTGCTCCTACGGCAGTGCATATTTTCAAGCTACATGTACTGGAATCAACAAGAGTTCTGATACATAGGATTGCCTATCAGATTGACCGCATAGCGGCTACAGTCTTGTAGATGGCTTAGGACCTATTGAACTCAGATCTTAGATCCTAGGATCTGGAGGGACCTCATCTTAAAGTTATTCTTCTATTACACTTCTGGCCATAACAGGCCGTCTTCCTATAACTGGTCGTATTCCTTTCGGAATTCGTCCCGGTTAGAAGTCTTGAAGTAAATGGATTAATCAAGTCAGAATTTAAGACTTCCATGCATTCTACCGGCAAGCGTGGACCCGCTTAAGGTTACCCCTAGGGTTTTCACCTTTTTCTGCCATCACACCTCCGATTCCGGAGGTACCACTATCAATCATATTTCCGTACTTCGCAAATCGATGACTTCCCGATCTGTATTATCCAGGATTTTAAAGGCGCCTGTTATTGGTTCAAGAAGAGGCTATATTCTGTAGATAGGTCATAAACTTATAAAGTGTTAAACACTGTCCTATTCTACCAATTTTCAAGTGTGTTTGGAGTGGGAAAGTTCGGCTTGCCGTGGTTTCTTTGCCCACCCATCCTTGACAAATGGTTCCGGTCACTGGTCAGTATATACCGGTCCGGTCACCGGTCCTTCTGCTGAGACGTCTTTTCTTACGTCCGTTTCAGCTTTATTTTTAAGATAATTATATTAATCTCGGGATTATTTAATGACACAGATTTCCATCTTTTTGTCATTATTTACCACTATTCAGTGGTGTCTAGACTAGAAGATTATCTTGGCAAGAATATAGTTTATTCTACCACAACCTTCCTTACATCTTATACAGATGTGAGCAGATAAGGTTATGGACGATCACATAGAACAACGTATCTTGATTTTCTCAATTATGTGGTATCCTAACGAATATCACCTGCACATCTACATCTTGAAAAGCGAAAATTCTTTTTAGCTGTTTTTCATTTACAACACATTTTCACGATTCCTTTGTGATGGTTTCAACTATCACACATCGGTCGTGGTTTACTTACAGACACGGAGGTGATCATATTATCACTCCTTGTAACTGGAAATCAGGAACTTATTCGTTCTTTGCAAGAACAACAAATTTTCCCTATCGTCTTTCTCATACCAGTTCGTCTCAACGCCCTGTTGGACGTTTTTGTCCTGCAGTTCTTTCTTTCGAATTATTTTTCCGTTGGGTTCAATAATGTAATTGCGCATGCGCGGCAGTGAAGTTGCAGACGAGTTGCATGGTGTACATAGTATATCAAAGAATGTTGTTTATCATCAAACGCTAGTTATTAGCGTTATGCGATCGTATATCGCAGTGTATACCGGTATGCTGAACAACGTCAACAATGCAGTTCACAGAAATCGATCCAGCAGTGTGTGCGATTGTTATACATTCGTCCATTGACATAAACTGGAATATCTTGCCTTCTTGGTGAGTTTTTGCAATAACTGAGTTTTTGCCATAATTTCATGAAATATACTTAATGAACCATGGGATTATGGTTCTACGACCTTTTAAGTCTCCTGTACAATTATTTTCAGGAAACTTCTTCACAGGTCAAATATCATATCTCACTGAGACATATTTTTACTGATCCAAACATGTGCCACTTCATGTCTGGCCATTAATAACTTTTAGTTATCTCTACAGAAGAACGTTTTTCTGTTAGAGTTTCAATCCTTGTTACTTGTGCAAGGATAATTCCATCAGAACTGTATAAAGGTTCTATGGAAATTCATTTTTTTACTGGGTAATTGAGAGCATAGTTATTACCTTAATCACTCTGCTAGATACATAGAGGTTTTTCTCATCTTTTTCTTGATGATAAGAAATTTGTTCTTTTCTTCATCAAAGGATAGAGATTATGCTTTCGTATACCTTGTTTTGTGTAAGTCATAGCAACTCTGTGCTGTCTTACCTATTTTGGAACTGATCCAAACTATGGAACGTCAACACTATGTTTTTCGTTCCTTTACCTTCTTAAGCGGTTTTGACTTGTGTAACATGTTGGGATGCTTAATGAGCTCCCTATGAACCTTTTTCATCAGGCTTATTAACAGTTCCAATATAATTTTAAGACGGTTTTCCTTCTTATTATGGCTTTTACCATACGGAGAAGTGAAATTCATGCTTTTTCTGTTGAATACGACCAATTCCAGTTGGATCTATTGTCGTTTTCACTTTGTTGTGTCAGCCAGGATTCCTTGCTTAATATCAAGTCCTCTATATGGCTTCTACCTTCAAGTTTCCAAGTTTTCTTAAACTGGTAGTCATGAAGATGAGGATAAACTTCTTTGGGCAATCAGGGCTTTGAAGTTCTATCTCAGCAGTGTTAGTCAGAAGTCCATTCGAGGTTCTCAAAGACACTCTTCATTTCCCCCAAAAAGGGGGGGGGGAGATGTGTCTGCGGCTTCTATTTCTCGGGGTTAGACCTCGACTAAGGAAAGTTAATCTTATCCTATCTAAGGATTCATTCCTTTTTAGGATCTGACCGCATGAATTAAGAGCTCTGTCTGTTTTGTGGGCATATATTAATCACACCCCACTTTTTGACGTGCTCTAAGCTGTTTACTGGAGGAATCCGACCACCTTTTTATCTTCGTTTTCTGAAGTGCCAACAATACAATTTGTATACGTTTGGGCTTGTTGTGGTTTCACTAACGGTAGTGTCTTCTTTACGACATAGACATATTACTCTGTCCGAGAAGTCATAATTAATACCGTTTAAACGAAGATTACTTGATATCATTAGCTGATAACCCTGTTTATGGGTTCTACTGTGTTGGGAAAATATATACGAACCTTCCCACCGCAGCTGCAAAATCAGCATACGATAACAGGTCAGTATTTATGACATTAAAACAAATTTTTAAAATAAAATTCATTTTAATTATTAAATACTTACCTGTTATCGGTAAGTCCCACCTCCCACCCCGCTATTCGATTAATATTTTTGTATATATATTGAAAGAATATTGAGGGTTGGTTACCGATTTTTGGCTAGGTTGCATTGCACTATGTTTAACCTGGCCTGTATTACGGTATTGAGGTGGCGGATTCCCAGTTAAAATTCCGGATGAGTTATTTCCCCTTGGAAAGTATAAGCATACGATAACAGGTAAGTATTTAATAATTAAAATGAATTTTTTTTTTTAAATTTGTTTTAGGCTCTACTCAGGCAACCATCATCTAAACCATATTCTATGTGTTTGAGATTGATATTGAGAAGAACAATTGTGTTTGATGTTTTTCCCCTTAAATATTGCTCATGCTTGGAGTCTTGTTTAAAGAAATTTTACATTTTTTGTTTTATTGCCTGGAACGTGCAGGGCTTTTTTTCCAATCTTAGTGAGTCGGCTTTTTGCTCCAAATTTGGAAAAACGGCGCAAACTTTTCAATTTTTTTAAAAGAGATACCGCAAACCCTTAATTTTTTTGAAGATTTTAGTCGCAAACTTGTCAAAATGTTGAAAATTTGAGGTACCGATTTCTCGAAAATTTTGAACTTCAACCATTCTGTAAGAACGAAAAAAAGCATTGACATACAAGTTTGTCCCTATGTTACAGCTGTCAAGCCAGTTGAAGTTCAGTGACCCACGTATGGAGGAGGAGGAGGACGTTCAGGACCCAGAGTGGCTGAGGGCATTGCATGCTACTCTCGTGCAATTTGAGGTGAGCAGAAACTGTGATTCGCCAAATTAGCCAATTGCTTAAAATTTACACATTTGGCTAAAAACATTATATCTTGCTACAACTTGTTCTTCATAAAAACTCTTAAAATAGCCGAATGTACACACTTTGCATGAGTGAGGCAAATTTGTAAGTCGATTGCTTTTGGAGCCAATCTGGCATTGGTATTCGGGGGGGGGGTAAAAATGCTTAGTGTCTTTGTGAAAGATCTACCTAAGAACCTGTTTTAAATATTCTAAAGTATGTATTCATGTTACTATTTTGATCACATATACAAGAAATCAACATAAACCTAACTGCTAAAGTATTTTACTTGTTTTTTTTCAAGAAAGTTGAAATTGAATCTACAACTGCAGTTAAATGCCTCGATTTTGATTGACTTCAGAGCTCATATTTGCTGTCAGAATCAATGACAAAGTCATATGTAAACAAATGTGTGCCTCAAATACACAATTGAAACATTGAAAATTTGGTTTGCTTACAAATTGAGTCTCGTTCTTGGAAAACTGGGCTAAATTTATTTTTATGCAGTGTGGTCCCATAATAAATCAAGGACAACACGTTCCGTGGTCATGGAATTGTTCGTTTAAAGGGTCAAGGAAGTATTTTCTAATCAGAATTCCAGTCAAGGCGGAAAGTGTTAACCTTTATTAATCTGTGCAGACTGCACACTTTGTGCACATGCATGAATCCCAGTTTTCCCAAAATGATGCTCATATAATAATAATTTCCAGGAAGGTGCAATACAGCCCCAGTCAGGGGCAGCAACCCCCGCCTATTTTGGAGGTCGCACCACGGCAAGCAGTGAGAGTGGAGAGGTTGGCATGTACATGCAGGCTGGAGAACACGCCATTCCTCAGGTAGGGTAGGGGTACCAGTAACAGTGTAGAGCAGGGGGGGGGGGCATGTACATGCAGGCTAGAGAACACGCCATTCCTCAGGTAGGGTAGTGGTACCAGTAACAGTGTAGAGCCGAGCTGGGGGGGGGGGGCATGTCCATGCAGGGTGGGGAACACGCCATTCCTCAGGTAGGGTAGGAGTACCAGTTACAATGTAGAGCAAGGGGGGCATGTACATGCAGGGTGGGGAACACACCATTCCTCAGGTAGGGTAGGAGTACCAGTAACAGTGAAGAGCAAGGGGGGGCATGTACATGCAGGGTGGGTAACACACCATTCCTCAGGTAGGGTAGGAGTACCAGTAACAGTGTAGAGCAAGGGGGGGCATGTACATGAAGGGTGGGGAACACGCTATTCCTCAGGTAGGGTAGGAGTACCAGTAACAGTGTAGAGCAAGGGGGGGGGGGGCATGTACATGCAGGGTGGGGAACACACCATTCCTCAGGTAGCATACATGCCATACGTCCCGGATTGTCTGGGATTGTCCCGGAAATAAAGAACGTGTCCCGCAGTCCCGGAAATCTGTCGAATGTCCCAGATTTTACAAAATCCATAGATGCATGTACCTTCTGATCTTGGGCTTAACTGCACCTCGAATCTATGTTCCCACTAATCCGCAGCGTCTCCATGGCAGTGCCTACCAGAATAGGACTACGCTACATGTCAGCAGTTTGTTGGCGCACGTTTTGAATTAGCGACAACACTCGTAAGCAGTCATACCTGTACCATGCAGACAACGAGTGACGTTATTTTCATAAGCGTGTGATTTTATGGCAGTTTGTTGAATTAATTACGCACTACTGTACATGTTTCGTACGATTCTCAAATGAGCATTATTCAATTTGTAATCCGAAACGAGCTTCCGAATTTTAATGCTTACATGTCATTAAGAAATTCTAGCGTCAAATCAACAGAGCTTTATCCTTTGTCTCTATAAAAAGCACGGAGCATTTTGTGTTGTATAAAAACATGAACATCACGTCAGGCGATTTACGCATGTTCAGTGGAAAAAAACGCCCCGATTGGACGTTATTTCATCACTTTAAATAGTAACAAATGCACTACAAAGTTTTAATGCGGCCATGGATACGCCCACACGCTTCATGCAGATGATGTGACATGTACACTTAAGTAATTTGGTGCTCTTTTCTAACACAAAAAACACGTGGCTTTTATCTAGTAATGGAAGTAGTTATGTTTAATTAGTCGTTAGTAGATCTAGTATATTTCGGAAAGGCTTTCGAACTTAGCAAATTACGCTGTGATAAAAAATGCGTAACAAAAATGAATATATGTCAATATATATCGCTATATGTATACATGTCCCGGAAAATCGGCAAAAGTCCCAGAAAATTCAGCTCAGTGTCCCGGAATTGGTCTGAAAATTTATGGCATGTATGTCAGGTAGGGTTGAAGTACCAGTGTAGGGCAGGGCTGGGGGGGGGCATGTACATGCAGGCTGGGGAACACACCATTTCACAGGTAGGGTAGGGGTACCAGTAACAGTGTAGAGCAGGGCTTAGGGGGGCATGTACATGCAGGCTGGGTAACACACCATTTCACAGGTAGGGTAGGAGTACCAGTAACAGTGAAGAGCAGGGCTTAGGGGGGCATGTACATGCAGGCTGGGGAACACACCATTTCACAAATAGGGTAGGAGTACCAGTAACAGTTTAGAGCAGGGCTTGGGGGGGGGGCATGTACATGCAGGCTGGAGAACACACCATTTCACAGGTAGGGTAGGAGTACCAGTAACAGTGTAGAGCAGGGCTTAGTTGGGCATGTACATGCAGGGTGGGGAACACACCATTTCACAGGTAGGGTAGGAGTACCAGTAACAGTGTAGAGCAGGGCTTAGTTGGGCATGTACATCCAGGGTGGGGAACACACCATTTCACAGGTAGGGTAGGAGTACCAGTAACAGTGTAGAGCAGGGCTTAGGGGGGCATGTACATGCAGGCTGGGGAACACACCATTTCACGGGTAGGGTAGGAGTACCAGTAACATTGTAGGGCAGGGCTGGGGGGGCATGTACATCCAGGGTGGGGAACACACCATTTCACAGGTAGGGTTGAAGTAACAGTGTAGGGCAGGGCTGGGGGGGCATGTACATCCAGGGTGGGGAACACACCATTTCACAGGTAGGGTAGGAGTACCAGTAACAGTGTAGAGCAGGGCTTATGGGGGCATGTACATGAAGGGTGGGGAACACACCAATCCACAGGTAGGGTTGTAGTGCAAGTAACAATGTAAGGCAGGGCTTATGGGGGCATGTACATGAAGGGTGGGGAACACACCATTTCACAGGTACGGTTGTAGTGCCAGTAACAGTAGCGGGTGGGAGGGCTCATGTGAACATATTCACTTTCACATAGTGTTTTAGAGTGCCCTACATAATCTGGAATTTTAATGTTTTGAAATCTGTATTTTGTGGAAATGTAATGACAACAATTTAGTTATTGACTTTATATAATTGGTATTATAGACACTTAATTTTGTGTTTTAATAGTGCAGATATCAGACAATAAATTAAATTTATTAATCAACAAGTTGGATAATATATTTTCATTTAACGACAATTAAATTAATCCATTAAAAACAGATTTTTTCATTTCTGATTTTGGTATTTGGCATTACAATTTGGACCTTTAAACAGACTGTCACTTGTGCACGAGGGAATTATGTAGAATATAATGCTTAAACTGTGTTTGTCAATCACTTATTTTAGACGTTATTTTTCTAGTCCATTCTGTATCATGAGTTTATACCTGTACTGTTCCAGGAGGCGACCTACGTGGGTAACACAATGGTGGGTGCATACACTCAGGATCCACAGTACGCCCACGGGGCCTATGAGGCCCAGGCTTACCAGGTGAGTTTGTAATCGCATATATGAGCTGGAGTCTGGGAAAACTGGGCTTAATGCATGAGCTTTAGGTGTTGTCCCAGATTAGCCTGTGCAGTCCGCTTATCAGGCTTATCAGGGACAAACTTAACTTTTATAGATTTTTCCGTAAATGGAAGTTTTCTTAACCAAAATGAGACAGAAAGTGCCACCCCAGATTAGCCTGTGCGGACTGTGCTACTCTGGGGTGACACTTTACGCACATGCATTAAGCCCAGAGAGCGGCTAAAGACATTGAAATCTAGTTGACTGACAGACTCATTTTCTTCCTGTAGACCACAGAAGGTCAGTATATCCAGCACTACGACCCCTCACAGGCCTACCCTGCAGATGGTCAGACAGGGGAGACCACTGGCTACGTGATGCAAGGGGCAGACAACCAGCATCAGTACCAGCAGGGTGAGTAGGAGAAGCAAATACAGGTGTAGGGTATGGAATACTCATGAGAAACTAGTGGTTTTATTTTAAGTGTTAAAAGGGAATCCATGCTATATAAACTTTATTCAGAATATATATTAATGTATACTTATCAAATGTTTGAGTTGACTCGGGGATTGTAGATTGTTAGTGATGCTTACTTTATTATAAAGGTAAAACTATTTCTGTCAGCTTTATATCAGTATACAAATTGGGAATCAAAATGCTTATTATCTGTCACTTCTTTAATGTAAAACCTAATTGAATCTAAAAACTGCATGGATGGGTTCCATTCAGCATTTATGCCATATTTTATCTTTTCTCATATCAACATAAGATAATTGAATTCCAGGCATCTATGGGCAGACTCAGTGGCAGGAACAGCCCAAGGTGACCAATGAGAATCAAGCACAGACTGAGGCAGCCAATCAGAATACAGCTGGCTTTGATCAGACTGCTGGCCACTTTCAGCCATACGGTATGTTTGTAATCCACACATACCAGTCAACAAAATCATATGTGATTGTTGAGGGTTTGGAAACATCTATAATTTATATTGATTATTGATCTGTGAAAAGTTTGTGTCATACTTTATTTTGTCGATATTTTCAAGTATTTAACCATACAGATATAACTTCAATAATCAAAAGAACATTTAATGATTTATTTATTAGCTTTAAATTTTGAGTTTCCTTAAATCTGAACATTTGTGTACAAACAAGTGGTCGTATAATTATTTGAGAACCCGTACATTGTTCTGTGCTAGTACCCAAAATTTCTTCGCTTATGTTTTCAGAAGAAAATGTGTAGTATTCCAAGAAATTCAATGAACAAAATTTATTTAATTTGTTTCCCTCAAGCTTAACAGAGGATACTTACACAATGGTTTACATTTTCAGTGCCTAATCAGAATGCCAATCACTGGTCACACAGCCAAAACAAGCTGACCGGTTTCCCACAAGATGTCAACCTCGGGGAAAGCCAAAACTCCGCAATCACGTCACAGTCAAACCAGTCTGAAAAACGCAGCAGCATTGCTTCCAACTCCAGCATTTCACAAGAAGAACAGGAAGATACCGTAGATGCTCAAAACCCGGGAAATTTCTACTCACATCAGCCAAGTATATTCGACCTTCAGCCTGCGCAGACGAGGATCATTGCCCCGAAGTTGCGACCCCGTACTATTTCTGAGAGTAGTAATGGAAGTGGTGGTGGTGGCCGGGACAGGCATCCGTCTGGGGGCAGAAATTTGAACCAGTCAAAATCGAAGCCGGATAGTTATAGTGGTAATGAGAGCCTGGTAAGTGGAATGCTTACTTTAGAAAAAAAAAGTTTCAGGTGGGCCTAAATCAAAATGGAAGGGTGAAGCCCCCTGCCAACTCAAGGCCCCAACCTCACCACTAAGACCCCTGTCATGCACTTTTTATGATCTGATCACATTATTATACAGCAAATATCATTCGACAATTTAATCAATTGACTCAGTTTTCACGGTGAAACTAGTTTCATTTATTATATAAATAATAATTAAAATGAAAAAACTGATTATTTAAAATATGTTAAATATAGCCAATTCTATTCGGAAAATACGCTCTAAAGTTTATACAAAGGGTTGACTTGCCCTTTTTAAATCCTAGCTTGAGTATAGCAAAATCTGTAGATCTGTGATATTTTCATTGGCAGAGTGTGAAGAATTGCCATGACATGGTCTCAAACCTTATTCAAAACTGAATAAAATCCTAGGTACATGCAACTTCTTACAGTTATGCACTTTTCTAACATTACTTATTTACAACATGTTATAAGATTTGAGTTATATTACAAAAATTCTTTTGAATAAGGTCTTTTTATGCCCCTGTATCGAATGATTGGGGGTATATTGTGTTTGGCCTGTCTTGTCTGTCCATCATTCTGTCCCAAAACTTTAACCTTGGTCATAACTTTTGCAATATTGAAGAAAGCAACTTTGTATTTGGCATGCATGTGTGTCTCATGGACCTGCACATTTTGAGTGGTGAAAGGTCAAGGTCATCCTTCAAGGTCAAAGGTCAAATATATGGCTTTAAAGCGGCGCAGTAAGGTGCATTGTGTTTCACAAACACAGCTCTTGTTTTTTGTTTAAATCTCCTGTCAAGTTGCAACTATTTAAGTATAATGGCCCTATATACCTTTTGTTGAAATAACTTGCATTCAAATTCAAAAATAATTATTAGGCATCTCTCTTGGTAATTGTTTGGCAATTAAAGTAACAGTTTAAATATAATTGATATATATATATGTTGTTTTGGCAAAACTGGGCGTAATGCAAGTGTCGTCCCAGATGAAGTCGGCACAGGCTAATTAGGGACAACTCTTTCCACCTACTCTGCATTTTCATTTAGAAGTGAGCCCCATTAAACAAAAAGTTTCATAAAAGCGGATAGTGTTGTCCCTGAATAGCCTGTGTGAACTGCACAGGCTAATCTGGGATGACACTACCCACATGCATTTAGCCTAAGTTTCCCAGAGCGAGGCTCATTTGGCTGAAAACAGCCTGACAAGCCTGTATATGTGTCTTGTTCTGAGAAAATTGGGCTTAATGCATGTGCGTAAAGTGTCGTCCCAGATTAGCCTGTGCAGTCCGCACAGGCCAATCAGGGACGACACTTTCCACTTTAATGGTATTTTTAGTTCAAGGAAGTCCCTCCTTACTGAAAATCAAGTTTAGGCGGAAAGTGTCGTCCCTGATTAGCCTGTGCAGACTGCACAGGCTAATCTGGTACGACACTTTAGGCACATGCATTATGCCCAGTTTTCTCAGAACACGACTCATGTTTCCTGCTTCACAGGGCGGAGGAAAGCAGAAGCCCGCAGCAGCAGCGGGTGGGGGGCTGTTTGCCAAAATAGGAGGCCTGTTTTCCCGTAAAAATGAGATGAAGTTGCCCGATGACAAGGAGCCTGCGGTATGTGAATTGTGACAATCTATTTTCAAGACTGAGCTGTAATAAGTATTGTGATTGGTCAGGATTTTAAGTATTGGCCAATTATTTTCAAGACTGAGGTGTAACTAGCATTTTCATTTATCTGTGTTTAATGTTAAGAATGTGTGTGACATTCTTCGGTATGTTAAAGAAATATTTTTTTGTCAGAAATAATTGTTAAAGTTCAGTTATAAGTATAAGTTCTGTTAGTTTACTCAAATCGTGTGGGTTTTTTCATTTCATCAAGTTCATGTTAACCTAGTTGAGAACATTACCTGTTTTATGCAATTATTATGTAATTTTAGGGATGTAATAGCAATCATAAGAGAAACGTGATTATAAATTTACAGAATGCCTCATCAGGTGTCACATTTAGAGAAAGATCTAAATTTACATTGCAAGATGCTGCACCCTGCTCCTTGTTAGTTCGTGCTCTTGCCCTTCTGATATGGCCAAAAACAAAAGTGTGAAAATCTGTTAAAATTTTATTTGCAAACATCAATTTATATGAATAGCCTTAGTTTAAAAAAATGGCATGTCTTGGATTCAGAAATTCCAGGAATTGATTGAATGATAAAAAAATATCACCAGACTGGTCCAGCTTTTTTTTTACCAACACCCTTTACCTTTTCATGAACCTAATTCTTTCTCTATGCAATCAATAGAGCTGTACTTGATTTCTATATTTTGTTTAGAATAATTGTGTGCAAACCCTGTCCGCAAATGATCTTTTATTTCCCCTGTTTCATAAATGGCCCCTTATTGTCCCAGTTTCATAGATGTCCCAGTATTTCGTCATGAAACCCCTATTCATTAATGGCCCTTACCTTACTGTTCATAAATGGCCCATTATATCGTCCTACAGAATGTGTGGGACACCTGTTCATGGATAGCCCCTTATTTCTGTGTCTTCAAAAGATTTATTATTATTGCGAGCAATCCTGTGTTCATTAATGGCCCATTTTGTCCCCCTGTTCATAAATGTCCCCTTATTATCTCCACCCCTACAGATCGTGTGGGATCCGGTGAAGAAGCGCTGGGTGGACAAGAATGGGGACGACAAGGAGGAGACCCCTACTGCCCCACCCCCCAAGGACCATGAACTCCCTGGCACAGGTCTGATTTTCACATGTCTACATAAAACGCATCATGCGAAAATGGGTCTTATACCGTATGCAGCCAGCGTAGCTCCAGACCGGTTTGCTTATTTACACAGTTTGGTCTGGAGCTATGCTGTCTGCGTATGAGACCACAAAATATTGCGAGACCCATTTTTGAATATGACTATTGAATTCATTATGCGGTAGTGTGCGTACATGTGAAATTTTAATTGTTACATTAATTAAAGAAAAGGACTGCTGGTTTTTACAAAGTAGCGATCATTCCCCCCCCCCCTCCCCCCCTCAAGCACCATGGGACAGCTCTGATATACATAAGACGTTATTTATACCTTGTTCTAGGAAAACTGGGTTTAATGTATCTGCGTAAAGTGTCGTCCTAAATAAGCCTGTGCAGTCCATACAGCCTAATCAGGGACGTCTATTTCTGTCTTAACTGGATTTTGGTAAACAAAGAACTTAATGAAACAATAGACACCATAAAAGCAGAAAGTGTTGTCCCTGATTATCCTGTGCAGACTGCGAAGGCTAATCTGGGACGACACTTCTGGCACATGCGTTTTCCAAAACGAGACTCATATATTTTAACTTGCTTATGTATGATATGACCAAAGATAATCCAATTTCAAGTATCAACAATGCTTCAATGTCTTTCTCCCTTTTCAGGTATGCCCCCTCAACCCACAGGTATACCCACCATGGAGGGTCCCATGACCAGTAACCAGGGTAACAGTGATTTCCCGCCCTCGGGCCCCAACAAGTTCTCAAGGAAAAACGCGAAAGGATTTGGTAAGTTGAATGCATTGGTCTGGCCAAGATGTTATTAGCATTAATACCCATGTAAATCTTTGACATAAAGAAAAAATATTCAGCACTGTAGCATTGACAAATAAATTTGTTGGGCTTAATTACGTAAAGAGCATAAAAAAACATTTATACAGCTTTAACAAAAAGAAAAATATTCACATTTAACTAAATTAATTGAATATGCATTATGCAGTTTACAAGTGGAGAAAAAAATTGCTTGATCTTCCTTTTTGTCCAAGGTTGTTTTTCTGTAGATTAATTTATTTTCCTTGACGTGAAATTTTTGTTCATTATTAAAATCAGGCATTTTTGTTTGATCCCAAATTATTGGATTTGTTTATAATGTCTGATTTATGACTACGGATGTGAATGTTTGTTGGACATTTGATTTCCTGATTGAGAGGACCCCCTGAAAATTAGTGTCTGACAAATAATATAGGTCTCACAGTATTTGAAGTGAATTTATTTCAAATTGAAATTATTTACCAATAAATGGCCAACTTGCTTCTTGATTGAAAAGTTAAAATTGGTCAAAACACTTACTGTGACAACTGTGAAAGTGTGTCTGTCAGTCTATTGGTCTTTATAGATGCAATCTTTTTCGAAGAAGTACTCCTTAACTTTTTGAACTTAAATCATTTAAACGTGTATATATGAAGTCGTTCATGTGCAATTAATATTATCATGCACACATTTTTTTCAAGGGTTATGCCCCTTGTTCAACTTTAAATTTCTGTATCACTTTGATACATATTACAACATGCGTTGCCTTGGGTATGTAGCACTACTAAGCAGCGTTCGACACTAACCGGAGTCCGGGAGTCCGAGACTCCTTAAAATGAGACTCGGACTCCTTGTTTTTGCGTCAGGGGAGTCCGTAGGACTCTTTTAAAATCATCTTTGAATTTAAAAACAAAAACAGTTGATTTTGTTTCGAAAGATCAGAATGTCCGAACTTTTAGGGATCCGAAAAATGTTCCACAAATCATTCTGCTTGAACACATGGACAAAAACAGAAGGATCCGAAATTATTTATTTTGGTTCCCTGTCACTGTCTGTGCCTGTAGTAATAGGGGAACATGCAAACTATGAAACGTTCGTGGCCGTTTATTTTTTCACTGATATTTTCGCTGTAGTAAACTAGCTTCGCCAAACAGTTTCTCATTACTATAAAAAATCATCACAATACAAGAAATTGTGTACACATTGTACGTTTTATGGCCCCAAGGTACTGAAGATGGGACCGGTTGTGTGCATCATTTGAGCGCGAATGACCCGTGTCACTATCAATCGATGATTTCAGTGGTTTATTGCAGTTTGTAGGCATTGTTATACCAGCCACACTAATCGGTTCCTACTGTGTACTTCACGATAAAATAGTGGCTTAACTTAAGAGACTGATGATGGCAACAGGGTGTATTCCTCATGGAAATTGTGCTTTGCATGCAAAATATTGTCAAAACATATTTCCATGGTGTAAAACCCCAACGATGAAATTAAAATAAAATTAGAATTATATTGCGTTTCCCAATTTCCACGTTCTTGGAAAAATATTATAAAGAATTATTCAGTGTCCGACAAATCCATTGCCCGGAGCCCGGGGGCTACCAAAATTTTTCATCGGGCTACTGAAATTTTCCAGCTGACGCCCGCCGGGCTACTATAAATCTATAAGAGCGGCAGCCCGGTTTATTGACAGACATACGTAGAATAAACACGCTGACCATGTGTTTGTGCACTGTGTATTGCTTATAATCCGATAACAAAGTGCAATCAATTATCTAATCAGTCACCGATCACTTGCGGTAATGTCTTAAACAGTAACAGTGTATTTTAATCATCCAATTAGAATCAACATTTGTCGTCTGCTAATAGGAAGTTTTGGGGATTCCGATAATGACGTCACGTTTGCGCATGCTCAAATTTTGGCCGTCAAAACTGCGGCCATTGTGCTATTGTTTGCATTGATGAAGCGCATCGTGATAAGGTTACAAACATATTCGCGACCCTTTTAAAGAACAAAAATACTCAGAAATTGAAATTATTTCAGATTAAATTGAATCCAATGAACGAACACAAATAAGGACGAAAACAAACAACAAATTGATTGATTTTATGTAATCAACATATCGAAACTGATTTGAACCTATTTGTCTGTAAAAACTTACCTTGTTACAGATTAACTAAATCCTCTTGATAAATGTTAATGTTTTTTATTTAATTGTTCACACCAACTTTGACACTCTTTGTTTCAGCATTTTAACCCAGTGTTTAATTGCCGCTTTCTTTATCACAAACCAATTATCTCGATATGATCGGATACTGTCCAGACATTTACTAAGAAAACAGTGTGTCATAAACCCAGGGACCTATACTTGTATGACTCTGTATGGGGTCTCTCCATAAACCACATGTGTCTGGTCATTAAACATAATTTATGATACCTCCATGATATCTCTCGACATATTAAGTCAAAAACTTAACAGTTGCTTTAATAAAATATTTGAACATATTTAAAAATAGACATTTGTCCGAAATGGATTAACAGATAGGAACTATTAAGTATATATCTTAGCCAGTTTAAACATAATAATAAAGTGTTTAATAACTATACATTTAAAATATTGTACACATTTATTGCTACACAATTAACGTATTTAACGGGTACCTGCACATGTAAACTCTGCTATAATGTGTAAAGATCGTGCGTTACTGCAGTGTTCGAAACATCATCATGAAAACAAGCAATCGCGTTTGGTCATTATAGGGATATAAAATACTTGCGTTAAATAAATTAAATGTGTAGATAAAGGTATCATCAAATGCTAGATTTGTATCGCTCATTATCACTACAGACGAGTTTTCAATATACGTGTACATGCAAAGACAGTTCAATTAGCAAAATATGCAGGTGTTTTTTCAATTTGAATTCTTAAATTTATTAATATTTTCATTCAATGTTAACGAAACGAAAATTCATTCAATGTAAAAGAAAATTAAAAATACATTTCAAGTTGAAATGTATTGAGCTATTTTAGGGCTTTGTTTTATAACTGATTCAATGCACCCCTTACACTAAATTTCAATCGCGGATGAAAAATAACACTATCGCATCCACACCACTTATAATAATATTCAAATTATTATATGTTTTATTATTTTTGAAATATCATTTATTAAATTCTTATTTTAAAAAAGAATACGGGTATTTATAGTTTTGTTTTGTGAAATTGTAAGTATTAAAGGGGCCTTTTCACAGATTTTGGCATTTGTTAACTTATTCATTAAATGCTTTATATCGATAAATGTAAACATTGGATCGTAAAAGCGCCAGTAAAAAATCAAGAATAAAATTTAAAAAAAGAAAAGAACATTGCCTGGACCAGGTTTCGAACCAGTGACCCCTGGAGTCCTGCCAGAGTCCTGAAGTAAAAACGCTTTAGCCTACTGAGCTATTCCGACGATTACACTAGTAGATGTATTTTATACGTTATATAAGCAATCTTCGTAGTTTCACAAAATTTAACGACAAAAACAGAACTCTCCAAATTATTCAATCGTTTCGCGTTGCAACGCTTTATAATTTTTATACGCCCGTCTATGACGGGACGTATTATGGTATACCCCGCGTCTGTCCGTCCGTCCGTCTGTCCGTCCGTGCGTCTGTCCGTCCGTCCGTCCGTCTGTTAATGTCGTACGCTACGTCAAATATCCTTTGACAGATTTTCTTCAAATTTTAACACAATCTTAATATTGATAAACCCTGATCCCCTTTCGTTTTTGACGGAATTCTGAATTGTCGTTCCAGAGTTATGGGACTTTGTTCGTCAAAATTTCGTGATTTCATTGAATGTCCTACTGTAGCTCAAATATCCTTCGATGGATTTTTTTCAAATTTCAACACAATCTTAATATTGATAAACCCTGATCCCCTTTCGTTTTTGACGGAATTCTGAATTGTCGTTCCAGAGTTATGGGACTTTGTTCGTCAAAATTTCGTGATTTCATTGAATGTCCTACCGTAGCCGTCCGTCCGTCCGTCTGTTAATGTCGTACGCTACGTCAAATATCCTTTGACAGATTTTCTTCAAATTTTAACACAATCTTAATATTGATAAACCCTGATCCCCTTTCGTTTTTGACGGAATTCTGAATTGTTGTTCCAGAGTTATGGGACTTTGTTCGTCAAAATTTCGTGATTTCATTGAATGTCCTACTGTACCTCAAATATCCTTCGATGGATTTTTTTTTTTTTTTTTTAGTATCCCTGAAAAATTGAACAAGGTGAGCTTTTTTCTATTCCGATTGTACACTACCACTTACCCATCTACATTCAGGGGTTTTTTTTACTAAGAAAGTGACGCCGATATTCGGCGTCTTCCCCTACCAGAATTTTTTCCCTCAAAATACAATTTCCCCACCAAAAATATCATTTTTCACTAAATTATAATATTTTCTCTCAAAGAAATGTTTATTTTTCCTTTGGGCATTCGACAATTATCCAATTTGCACCATGTACAACGATCTCGCTCTCTCTCTCTCTCTCCAGACGAACACAAAAAATCTGGGAATCCCAGTTATTCTAAATATAGCTCTTAAATTACGTCATGTAAACTGGGCAACTAATCGTAATAATCATGTGACTATTTTACTGGATACCGGTCTTGCGCGAGAAGGGTGTTTCGTCAATTTATTACCGGAAACCAGTTGAATTTTCATCCGGGCTATGTGCAAGCCAAGATATAAACGTGAAAACAGAAAAAAAATGTCTCACAATTGGCGTTCTTACACAAACAAAATAAAACATTCGGACTCGGAAGATACTGAACGCATCGAGGCATTTTCTAAGAAAGAATCATCGAAAACCGTTATAACCCAGCAGGATTCTGAGGTAATCAACATCGAACATTGTGAAAGTGAAAGTAGACAATCGGCAGCTGCCGCTCCTTTCCCTTCCAATACTGTAGCAGATCAAGATCGTCAACCCATTCATCATGAAATTGAAATCACAAAATTGACATCGTCCCCCGGCCCCAGTACAGAAATATAGTTGAAAACATTTCCCATTATCAAGATCTACACCCATCTATTAAGAACTTTGACTTTAATACGTGTTAAATGTGTTTAAGAACAAAAAGGACAGAGACAAGCCTCTTTTAATGAGTTATAGACATTGAAATGAACAGTTTTTATTTTTTCCCCTAATTTGTCTCTTTCGCACTCTTTTTTCCCCTGTCACCCAGCGTCCAGCGTCTTCCCCTTTCTCTAAAAAAAACCCCTGACATTTCTCTTTTATTATTGGTCAAAATATCTATAACAGGTTTACTTCAACTCCATATCCTCTAAAGAAATGCATACATATACTCAAAAAAAGATATGGTATGAATGTCAAGGAGACGGCGCTCCATGCTCATGTACTTATAAAATAAACCATGTATTCAAATACAAATAAACTGAAGTAAAAAAATGATTCAAAGGGTTATTTATTACCTTACTACTTCATTGGCGAACGACGGGCGTATCATGCGCTCATGGCGCAGCTCCTCAGTTAGGTTTTAAAATCGTCAAAAGATGCATATAATGGCTATATTAGACCATGGTAAATGTTCAGTATTACTGTTTCCTCACAAATATCATAACTAAAACGAAAATTTGCGAATCTGAAACAACTTATTTCAATTTTGTCAATTTACCAAAGCGTGAAAAGATCCCTTTAAGTCTTCCGACGACCTTAACTCTGATACAATGTAATTGGCCGCGATCAAGAAGTTGACGGCCAATCTATTTTTAGTAACGGAAAACCCCTCTTGTGACGTCACACAAAAACCTCCTATAATATAATGAGAGCCGATTTGATAGTTGGCGCACATGATGCAACATCATTTCGCAGTTTGGAATTCTTTGTTAACCGCAACAATGAGTAATAGCGACAACGTTTTTGATGTCGTTATATATCCAAGGACGCCAAACATTAAATAAATCAAAACAATAGCGGATTCTTCAAAACGGTAACGAAACCGAAAACGAATATTAATGACAACTTTGTGAACGCGGTTAACACCTGCTAATTAGTTTGCATTGTCAATTAATAATTGGATTAATCGACTCTTAATCAATAATCCCATATATGCCTGATTTATATTTTTTAAACAAAAATTATGGGTGGGTAATATAGACGATTAGAGTCATAAACACAAACGTTTGAAATTTTCTAAAGTGTCAAATGAATTTCGGCATATGGTTCTATTTAAAAATATGATGAAATAAGCTCCCAATCAGGACCGTTGTATTGCAACATGCGTAAATAACCTGCCACGGTTTGCACGCGTTGTGTACAGCTATTTTAGGTTACAAAATTCTACATTTAAGAAATGAATTTCTTTGTCCTGATAAAAAGCGCGCGAAAATTGGCGTGGTGTATTTATTTGTAAATAAATTTTTTGTAGCAGGTACAACATTGAGATCATTTAATTTCCATTAAAAGTTTCGTTGTGAATTTCAACTAAAGTACCGGGGTATCTGGCGCATTATTTGGCATTGACATTTTCTCTTAATAAAATATCATGTAAACACGCTGTATCGTTACCATTACGCTGTATCAGTTCCTTCATTATTGACACAATTATTGTATTGTATACTGACTGCACACAAGTGTCGTAACATACGGATGCAATACGTAAATTCGGACAGTACTTAAAGTCGGACACAAGTAAATAAATGATTTAATACTCTTGATTTCTTGAAACTCGGTATTTGTTGTTAAAAAGAGCAATTGCATTGATTAACACCATACGAGTCAATCGTATTGATCATCTAAACGCTTTATTTACGTTTACGACTTAATGTGCTGTCCGAATTTCAGTACACATACATGTAATATCTACATGTAGTATATGATTTTCTTTGTTACATTTACATTTAAGTACACAGTGACTGTACTGTAACATTAATTTACGATATTGACTGTGTACATCAGACTACTTGCTGTTTTATGTATATGTATGTATACATATTATTTTTATGTAAATGAAGAAATAAAATAAAGATGAAAACCTGCCTCTTATCATTTTGTAGGAAAATTTTATGGGCTACCAAATATTTTTATTGGTAGCCTAGTGGGCTACCTGAAAAATAAGAAATTTGTCGGACACTGTAAAGAATATATATACAGCAATGAGAAATATAGGGTTGTTACACACTTACGATGTGATTTATTAACTATGACACTAACAAAAAAGAAGGCTCCGATAATGTTATTTAACCCTAATGGCAAAGTTAAACAAGCAACTATAATGCATAATAAAAATTGTGTTTGTTGAAATCTTAAAATAATTAAGTAAATAATTATTCACTTAAATATAACTGGAATTCGTTAAATATTTTGCAATGTGATAAAACAAATATTGAACAGCAGCCAGTTACAACTTCTATCTGAAAACAAATATATATTACAATAAAATAGTAACATGTCATGGAATGACATGTGTTATTAGCCAAAAACATGAAAAAAGTGTCTTAATTGTTGGACTCCTTAAAATCTGTCCTCACTCCATGGACTCCTTACTCAGATTAGTTAGTGTCGAACACTGCTAAGAAATGCTCAAGCTTTACAACATTTTATTTGATTACATTTGTAAATGCTGTCAACAGATTTTCAAAGTCATGTTATTACCATGCATGTTATTTTCACTTTATTTTGTTGCATAACCCTGTGTTGATATCCGAGACACTTGCCAATCCCTGACTCTGTTTTGTGATTTAGTTATTCTTGATTCGTGTTCATGATTGTTAAAAGCTTGAAATTGTATGAATTTTTAAACATGGATGGAATTGCATGTTAAGCCCATTATATTTTAATACCCTTTGCTTTGTTGATACCAAGTGGATGTTTGTTAGGATGAATACATGATAGATAAATAATTCTTATTGATGATTTTGGCACACAGGCAAAAACTAATCTGGAATTAAGTTAGCCTTGTGTAACAGATTGTGATTTAAATGTTGCGTTCCTTATCAATTTTTGAATCATGTTACTTATATTAGCTAATAACAAAGATAAGATAACTCATGCAAGATGTGCTGCATAAAAATGATGACCCAGTATTGATTTAATTTGTAATTAGACATTTTTTGTTGGTCTCTGGGTTGAGTTATTCATTATTTATCAATAAAATGAATGACATTATTAGTTATTTCTATTGTTTTATATGCTTGCTGCTATCTAATGATTTTCTTATATGCTTTTTCAGAGCTTGGTTGGTATACTTTTTTCTTCACCATCATTTAAGTTTTCCCCCCAAAAGAAGCAAAGTGAAAATGGCTTTTGCAACCAGTATAAAACCAGGTTTTATGCTGTTTGCTGCTCATCAGTACCTAAGGGTTTGAAATGAAGCCTTTAAAACTTGAATTTAGTAAGAAAGGTATTTAATTAAATTTAACTTTCTATGGGACTGCAAATGCGTCAAAATACGTATCTAAGTGGAAATGGGTTTATAGCAGTGGAACACGACATGTATTATGCCTGTCAGTGCTTACATCCAAATGTTGTCATCTCCATGTTACTTGATTTTTCCCTTTCTTTAAAAAAAACTTGTTAAGCAGTTCAGGTACCAAAAGCAAGCATGTCTATCTCAACTAGCTGAATTTTTCGGTATACGGACAAACAGCACCCGGAAAAATTGGTTCCCTGCGTTTTTATTGCATTCCTGGATATATGGATCAAGACAATTGGTACCTGATGAAATTATTCACCTGGACAATCGGCACCCGATTTGAGGCTATGACACATTTATTTTTTTGCCAATAAAGTCATTGGCTGTAAATTTGGGTGCTTAATGTCTGGGTGGAAAAATTTAATCAGGTGCCAATTGACAAATTAATGAGGTGCCGTTTGTCCGGGAATGTAAAATAACGCAGAGTGCCCTTTGTCCTACAATCGATTATTTCATCCCTCGCTTACTGTGGAATATGTCTGAGAAGTTCAGGCAACAAGATTTAGATCATAAATCAAAGTTTAAAATCAAAGAAGATAGGATTTTAGATTTATCAAAAACCGTATAAATGCCAATATCATATCGACAATGACACCCTTGTATATATAAAATTGCCATGTACAGTTTGGGCATGGGTTTGCAATGGTATATGAATATATGGATATAAAATGTACCACAAATATTCAATGGTGTATTGTGCAAGACAAAAGAAAGCAAAGACACAACATTAAGCATGAATTGCTTATGATTATTGAATGTTTAATGAAGAGAATACCGTTTAATGAAGGATTCATTATTACTTAACAGAATAATGATAAGAATTTGATGTTGGTAAAGATTATATTGAGAAAATAGAGATAAATATTAATATCACAAGTAACAAAGACTAGTAAGAAAATGCTGTATGCAGTCCTCCTAGAGTTGATGTTGCATAGAGATTTTTATGTCCCCCAGTCTATACTGGGGACATTTTGTTTTTGCCCTGTCTGTTTGTTGGTTTGTTTGCGTCAAACTTTTAACATTTGCCATACCTTTTGCAATATTGAAGCAACTTCATGTTTGGCATGCATGTGTATCTCATGGAGCTTCACATTTTTAGTGATGAAAGGTCAAGGTCATCCTTTAAGATCAAAGGTCAAATATATGGGGGGAGCATAGTGTTTCACAAACACATCTTGGTTGTAGTTGATAATTAAGTCAATATGCATGGGATTGGTTTTGGTGATTGATTGTCTCCAGATGTAGAAAAAAAAGAATGTTGTTGATATAAATTTACAATAAAATTATTTAATTTGTTTAGAAAATGTGAAATTTAGTTATGAACGTATTTTGAATTAACAATTCATTATGATTTAATTTATAAAATTAAAGTTTATCATGGTAATGGGTTAAGTTATTTGTAAGGCCTGCTTGTTGGTTACATAAATTCTATCTCTGTTTAAATATTGTTTTCAAATAGTTCAGTGAAGTACTACATATTTGTTAATTTAAAATAAGCAGGCTTTTTTTGTGGGCTTCTAAATTAGCAGCTGGTGTATGTGCTGGAGTTGAACAACAACCATGGAGCTTTTGTTTAATTTTCAGTCATAATAAGTTTTTGGATTGATACAATTTCAGTTATATGGTGGAACAGAAGTAATTGTCATTGATGGATATGTTTTAATTATAATATTTGATTATTATTTTATTATTATTAATATATTTACAATTAAAAATATTTGACAAATGATCTCCACCCAAAGATACCAAGTACTGGTTCTTCCCAGGAAACGGACTCGAGAGTGTTTCAATTAACCTTCATATCAAGCTAAAAGCTGAAAGAAATAGTTTTTAGCTCGGCTGTTTTCGGAGAAAACCCGAGGTATTGTCATAGCCAACTCGTCGTGTCGTCCGCCGTAGACGTCGTGCTAAAACCTTAACATTGGCTCTAAAATCAAAGTGCTTCCACCTACAACTTTGAAACTTCATATGTAGATGCACCTTGATTAGTTCTACATGCCACACCCAGTTTTGGGTCACTAGGTCAAAGGTAAAGGTCACTGTGACCTCTAAAAAAAAATTCTGACAAGCTTTCGCAACCGAGTGTTGGCACCCGTTATGCGGTGCTCTTGTGAACAAAATTATATTAATTGTCCGTGTTCATGCTACAGGAGCCCGCAAGCAGTACGTGGACGTGTTGAACCCCAACTCCACGGGCGGCCACAGCGTGCCCAGCGGGCTCTTTTCCACCCTGCCCAGCTCACACTCTGCGCCCGCTATATTTAACCCCATGGGCTTCTCAGGTGAGAATATGAAACCCTCCAAAACAGTCTTGTGTGCCCAGAGATTAAATTGTAAAAAAATATTTGGCACATTTATTATCTTATAGTACTACTCTGTGTCTGCAATATTTAATCACATGGGCTTTTCAGGTGAAACAACCCAAAATGTGAAACAATAAATGAAGCAGTTTATATGAGTTGTGTACGCACATTAGCTTATATTGTAAAAAAATAATGTTGCAAAAGTATTATCTTTAAGTACTAGTGGGACTTTAATATAAAAAAGGCGGGAAAATAGCTTTTGCCTGTGAAGTCATAAGTTTTGTTTTTAAAAATGTATAAGCATATTGTGATTCTGTGTAACAGTAAAATTATAATTATAAACAGAATCACTGTCGATTTTCAATTAACCAGTCACAGACATCTGGGAATTTATAAAATATTGTCCCATATGGTAGCAGCAGCAACAATATAAGGGCATCACAATGTAACAATATGTCCTTTATATTATGCTTTATGCACTTATATTAATATCTGTATTTGTTGTTGTTGTTTTTTAAGATGGCGGTTCCGATACCTCTCAGTCCCAGGAAGCAGATGACAGTGGAAGCAGGGGTGACAACCCTTCCCAAGCTCAAACTGCAAGCTCAATGTTACCGCCCTTGCAAGAAAATGTAAGTCACCCGGGGATGCAAGTAAAATCTGACAATATCGGTCTAGGCTACTTTTGATGATAAAATTAGTTTTTGTTTTAAAGTGCTCATTGTCATCTTTTGTGATTGCCTTTTGTCCAGTGTCCTTTGTCAATATTTACCTTGTGAACATTCTAGAGGCCATATTTATTGCCGAACCTTCATGAAACTTGGCCAGAACATTTTCCATATATATATATCAGCCGTGTCTGAAACTGGGTCATATGGGGTCAAAAACTATATCACTAGGTCGAATAAAAGATAAAAGAGTGTGAACATTCTAAAAGTAATATTTTTATGCCCCCTTTCGAAGAAATGGGGATATATAGCTTTCGCACTGTCCGTCAGTCAGTCTGTCTGTCAGTCTGTCACACTTTTCGTGTCCACTCTCTAATTCAAATAGTTTTCATCCGATCTTTACCAAACTTGGTCAAAAGTTGTATCAAGACAATATCTAGGTCAAGTTCGAATATGGATCATGCCGGGTCAAAAACTAGGTCACGGGGTCACTTAGTGCATTTCAAGGATTTAGCATGGTGTCAGCTCTCTAGTTTATGTGGCTTTCTGATTTATTTTGATAATCTAAGACATTTTTATGCCCCTGGAGGAGGGCATATAGTGATCGGACTGTCCATCCGTCTGTCCGTCACTCTTTGGGTTTAGATTTCGAAAAATGCTCATAACTTCTATGTCGCTTCAGATAGCGATTTCATATTTGGCATGCATGTGTATATGGACAAGGCCTTTCCATACGCACACACATTTTGACCCCTGTGACCTTGAACTTAGGGTCCGCGTTTAGGTTTCGAAATCTGCGTTTAGGTTTCGAAAAAAACTCATAACTTCTACCAAGCGTTTATAGGGGGCATAAGTCATCCTATGGTGACAGCTCTTGTTTGTCCAATTGTCAGATTACTTGCTCAGAGCAATTTTGGTTATGATTTCCATGTACAGTTTTAAAATGGTTCTGGTCTAATAAAGAATATTGTCACAATGGTTGGGGCAATTTTCCTTATAGGGCTACTAACAATCTTTGTGAACACTAGAAGTTGCTATTTTTCGTATCTTCATGAATTTTGCCCAAGGGATTAGTTCTAATGATATCTGGACCAAGTTTAAAAGTGGTTCCTTTGTGTTAGAAACATGGCTAGATGGGGCAAGTTATTTTCCCTCTTTGGCTGTAGTGAACCCGTGTAAACACTCCAGAAATCACATCGTTGTGCCTAATCAGCATAAAACTTTATCAAAACATTTGTTGTAATGAAATCTCAACCAAGTTCAAAAATATGTCCCTGTAAAAGTATGGTCAGAAAGTGCATTTGCTATAAAATAACACAAAAGCTGCTTAGGACAGTTTAGTTGCTTCAGTTCTCAGGTGAGCAACCTAGGGCCTTTGGCCCTCTTATTGTGTCAAATAAGTTTTTTTTCTTTGTCTGGGTATGACTTTAAATTATGAAAGCAAAGTATTTAAAGGGATAATAGTTTGAAATGGCCCACATATATTATTTTAATTGAAAGGTATTTATATTTTCAGTAATCAAATCCTGGTTAAGTTCCCTTGAAAAAAGTTTTATTTACCTCAGCACGGCATTATAGTTTTATTAAAGCAGTGTGTGCATGTTGTGGGCTAATGTGATGCATTTTGTTAAAATAAAAGTGTAATAATTTCTTTAGAGCAAAAACATTTTGTTTCCAGTGCAAGAGCCTGAGCCTCTATTAGTAATAATTAGTATTAATCCTAGTATTCTTTTCGCTCAATATTGTGTTCCAAATTGTTGAATGAGCCACGTCATGCGAAGATGTGTTTTAATGCCATATTCCGCCAGCATAGCTCCATACCAGCCTGCGCCTTTGCGCAGTACGGTCCCCTATAAAATCCTGCAAGACTTAATGGTCTGATTTGTGGAGAAGGTTGCTCCAGAGAAGACTGCACAGAGACGCAGGCTGGTCTGGAGCTACATTGATAACATGTGGCATAAGACCCATTTTCGCAAGATGCTTTTTGTATTATATCTACCTTGTCGACTGACAGGGATGGTCAATACAACTTTTTAGGCATAATTTTGATTATCAGCTTTAATTAATTTAATTTAATCAGAAAAATATGTTTTTTCAGCACTAGGTGAATTACCAGTAATAGAATATCATAGAATAACAACAATTTGGCCCCTTGAAACGAGCATAGTTTGCACGTAATGAGTCTCTACCTCACAGTGTGGTCTTCCATTCTATAAAATCCACCCATTTCCCATTTTAATTTTAAGTTAAATTTGTATCCGTTGAATCAATTGACAATTAACATGCTATTTACATTTGTACTTTCATTTGTTATAATTCAAACATTTGAACATGACCTAGTTTTGGTGGGATTCAGGTAAATATTATTTTTATCCAAATTTATACTACTTTTTGAAACCTTATCAATTTCATTGTCCTTTGTTTTCCGGCTGACCATCCCTTTAAAGTTGCTGGCATGCTAGCAAATGTCTCAATTTCTTTTTGTGGGCTTCTTTCAGGGTTATTAGAAAAAGCATTTAATCTATCAACAGTAGGTAAATTATTGACCAAAATATGCAGTCATATGTGTAACAGTATACAGTGTATTGTACACTTAAAAGATCTATAATAGTCAAGATGATCTAAATTACGTGCTTGAGTACCTCGAATCCTCAAAAAGAAAACAATTTATTCTCACACAAGGGTGTGATTTCTTCTCCTTTCAGCTGATTTTCCCCTATTCAATTTCAAACTAATTTTTATGCCCCCGGTAGGGTGGCATATAGCAGTTGAACTGTCAGTCCGTCTGTCTGTCTGTGTGTGTCCGTCAGAAAACTTTAACATTGGCCATAACTTATATGCAATATTGAAGATAGCAACTTGATATTTGGCATGCATGTGTATCTCATGAAGCTGCACATTTTGAGTGGTGAAAGGTCAAGGTCAAAGGTCAAAAAACAAAATCCAAGGGAAGTAACAAGCTTTAAAGGGAGATAATTTCTATTTTATATCATTTGGCAGGTACAGACCAATTTCACAAGGGAAGTAATAATTTTTAAAATATATAATAAAAAACAAATTTTAAGGTCAAGGTCATCCTTCAAGGTCAAAAGTAAAAAAATACAATCCAAGGGAAGTAATAAGCTATAAAAGGGAGGTAATTTCTAAACCAGCCAAATGATATATTGAAATTTTATTTCAAAGCGGCGCAATAGGGGGCATTGTGTTTCTGACGAACACATCTCTTGTAAAAATAGTTATTAACTTTGTTTAACTATATACAAATTAAGAGTTAAGTTGAACCTTGTAAGAGGGATAGGGCATTTTCCTCCCATGTGGTGGTTATTAAATCACACCCCTGTCAAACAAATAACTATCAGACACAGAGTCATGTCACTTGCATGGCATCATTTTGCATGCTGTGTACATAAGACATGTTGGTTAATAGTTAAATAATACTGTATTGAGTCAAAATAAAAACATTCATCATTATAGTACCATAAGCACCATAACGCCATAATCACCATAAGCAGTGGTAACATATGAAGGACCTTATTTTCACTGCTTTCGGACATATTTGGAAAAAATTATTTTTACTAGACACATACTATCGATACCTGAGACTAATAATAAGTGTCTGAAAACATGAATGAAATACGATGGTGTGTGGTTTGGGAGCTTCAAAACTCTTATCCAAAATTACCATTATATGTCCATAATCTATTTTGACTATTTCCTGAATGTTTTGAAGGAAAAAAATAGGGAAACAGAATTCTTTATCCCATTTTGCTTATTTGTATGCATTAGCTAATTGGGGACTGGATGAGTACAAATAGGAACTACATTAAGTGAGGAAAATGTAACAATAGCTGGAAAATATGATAAATCTGTTAACTATCGTCTCTTTCCATTGCTTCCATACTATGGAAACTCGACATAAACCCTCCCTGACCAGTCACTTTGATGTATTGCACACTTTTGAGCTGGCTCTTACTTTGGACAACTCTGACAACTGCCTCCCCCACCCACTCTCGTTTAAATTACATCTGACATAAATAAAGACAGCTAAATCAAAAGGTTTTTGATAATCTTATAATAAGTCATTGTAGCTCATTATTTGTTGTCAGTATTGGGATGTCTGTATTGCCTTAAAGATTTAAACAAATGGGTGTGAATCTCAGTGAAAATATTATGTTAAATAGATCTGGAAAAATGGGGAAAATCATATTATACCAAATTTCAAGTTCTTAGTCTCTTAATTTTAATTTATTATTGTGATTTAATTGCTAGCAGGATTTGTCAGGTTTGAAATTCTGCGATTGACTTATGTCAGAATTGTTAAAGCACTAATGATGGTACGAAAGGGCTTAAGTCTGTATTTTCCCGATTCCTTGTTTCAGTTGTCCAGAGACAGCTCTGGTAGTTCTCTTTCAAAAGAGGTCCAAAGAATCCTTAAGGTAGTTTGTTCAAAAATAAAAACCAGTTAACACTGTTGAAAGTTCTGTTTGGGGCATTCACTGAAATAATGGGAATTAACTACTTTTGCATGCTCATGTAAGCCTTTGGTGCTTGCTTTCTAACTGTAGTTTATGTTTAATGTTCAGTCTTCGAAATTAGCACACGCCCAATCGCCCTTGGCGAGAACATGTAAATTATTGAAGCCAATTGACAGTTTATAAAAATAATCATAAGTTGATCTTGATATTTGCAAATCTATTTTTCAATTTTGCGAACAACACCTTGCCGGAAGTTGTAAAATAATGAAATTTGATTGGTTTATCAACATGCACCTGCTTGCGCACGTCATTGTTATTGTTTTTGACCAATGCATTTCGGTCACATTCGGTTCTTATCGACGGTTTCTCTAGAAATTAATTGAGAAGATGCTTTTTGAATCGATTATTTCAATCAAGTAATATGCTTCCTTTTTCGTCAATGTCAACAAATGTCATTGTCGACATAGAGGCGATGCAGTATCTGAGATGGTGATGGGGCTAAGCCCGGTAAAGCCCTTCCAAAATAGAAAATTGGCAATGATTTTGAGAAAAAGGAAGCCAAGAAACAGTACGAGAACACCAGAGAACGCTCTTTTCAAGAGCACCGGTGTTACGATCAACCCTCTTTATTCTAGTAACTGATAAGATATCATTGTATTCACTACTATTAAAACAAACATTCTGCTTTACTACGTGTAGTATTTAAGTGCTAAAATGTTGTGATTTGTTAGATTTTTGGTTAAAAAAGTTTGGGCATGTAAAAAATATGTTGGGCATGTAAAAATTCTGAAGTAACTGGCCTGACTGGCATGTAACATTTCAAAGCTAATTTCGAAGACTGAATGTTACTAACTTTCTTTCTGTTTTCTTTGTTAGTCCATACTGAAACAGTACATACAAGTGAAGGAAAAGCTTGTGCACAGTCATTAAGGAGCATTTATTGGCCATTATATATGAAATTTGGTCAAATGTTTGATTTGGGCTTACCTCTGCTTTGAGCTCACCTGTGCACACCATGCTCATGATGAGCTTTTGTGATCGTCATTTGTCTGTCATGCGTTGTTAACATTTGCCTTGTAACTCTAAATGCTGGATTTATTTCTCAATCCTTATGAAATTTTGTTGGATGATATATAAAGTAACTTCAAAATTGGGTCATGTAGGATTAAAAAACAAGGTCAGAAGGTTACATTGAATAAACAGCTTGTGAACATCATAGAGTTTACATTTATTGCCCAATCTTCAGAAAACTTTATCATAACATTAGTCTTAATTAATTGTCTGAATTGAAAACTGGGTAATAAGGGGGTCCAAAACAAGGTAAGTATGTTAAAATATAGAAAGGGCTTGTGAAAGATCTATACAGGAAACATTTATGGTAAAATCTTTTTAAAACGTGTTCATATTGTATATATCTGGGTCGAGTTTGGCAATGATATGTTGTGGTTTGTTAAAAACAAGACTACTAGCTGTTGGAGATTTTTAGTCCCCTTTTATGGTTTTGTATCCGTCAGTCCGTCACACTTTTCTGGATCCTGAAATAACTCTAAAAGTTCTTAATATTTTTGCATGAAACTTGGAATATGGATAGATGGCAATATGGACATTATGCACGTCATTTCATTTTGTTCCTACATCAAAAATTGTGGTTGCTATAGCAACAAATAGACTAGAAATACTGCTGAAAGTGGTGTGTTTTTTCTGGAGCCTGCGATAACTCTAAAAGTTCTTAATATTTTTTCATGAAACTTGAAATATGGATAGATACAATATGGACATTATGGACATCATTTCATTTTGTTCCTACGTAAAAAATTGTGGTTGCTATGGCAACAAATAGACTAGAAATACTGCTGAAAATGGTATTTTTTTCTGGATCCTGCGATAACTCTTAAAGTTCTTAATATTTTTTCATGAAACTTGGAATATGGATAGATAGCAATATGGACATTATGCACGTCATTTCATGTTGTTCCTACGTCAAAAATTGTGGTTGGTATGGCAACGAATAGACTAGAAATACTGCTGAAAATGGTGTTTTTTTCTGGATCCTGCGATAACTTTAAAAGTTCTTAATATTTTTTCATGAAACTTGAAACATGGATAGATGGCAATATAGACATTATGCACGTCATTTCATTTTGTTCCTACATCAAAAATTGTGGTTGCTATGGCAACAAATAGACTAGAAATACTGCTGAAAATGGTGTTCTTTTTGTGGATCCTGCGATAACTTTAAAAGTTCTTAATATTTTTTCATGAAACTTGGAACATGGATAGATGGCAATATGGACATTATGCATGTCATTTCATTTTGTTCCTACGTCTAAAATTCTGGTTGCTATGGCAACAAATAGACTAGAAATACTGCTGAAAATGGTGTTTTTCTGGATCCTGCGATAACTTTAAGTTCTTAATATTTTTTCATGAAACTTGGAACATGGATAGATGGCAATATGGACATTATGCACATCATTTCATTTTGTTCCTACGTCAAACATTCTGGTTGCTATGGCAACAAATAAAAAAATATTCTGACAATGGTGGAATTTCTGACAATGGTAGGAGACTTTTATTGCTTGGCAATAGTCTTGTTTCCATATAAATCTGTTATGAAACCTTATGAGCAAGAGCTCAGAACATTTAAGTTGCTTTGGGTCTCAGGTGAGCACCTTAGTGCATTTGCTCCTCTTGTTCTCTTCTCCACAGCTATGTTTTGTTGCTAATATCAGCAAAACACCAATAAAGCTCACTTTAGTTATGGCCCATACCTTAATATAATATTTTGATTAAATGTATTTTTTCTTTAATCAGGAAAGGAGGACTCAATATCATTAGGTAAAACCCTCTCACATGTGTACTTGCATAAAATCTTCTTAATGACACAGTTTCTATCTCACTTTATGATATAACATATTATTGTAACATTAGTTCAGGGAGTTTTTCACCTAAATAAGTCTAACAGAATAATTCACTATCCAACTAACATGCAGATCTTTTACTGGTAACTGGTACCTTTTTGCGTGAAATAGTTCTTGGCTTTTTTCTTCCGCTGGAATTGCTTGATTTAGGGAAAACAATCCAATTTTTTGGTAAATCCAGTTTTTGTGATTTTTCTTTTCTTATTACAGTGCTTTTTTTTGTTCAATTATAATCTAAGCAGTAAAAAAACAAGCATAATTTTTTTTTCAAGTTGATCAGTGTTTGAATTTAGCACGAGTCATGGTGGAATGGCCTTGTTAAACCTTTCTGCTTTTCATAAGTATCAACAGTATGGGGAATTTCAATGTTCAAAATCTGAGAACAAACTCAATAACATAGTTGTGTACTTCCACAAATAAATAGCACAAGATCCTTGCTTAACTGTTTAATTTCTCAAATCATTTTACCCAGTGTGTATGTGCTTGCATTTCTACCCTTTACAATTGCGAGTCGTAAAAATTGTATGACAGAGAATTTTGTGTTTACTTTTGTTTTTTGCAATCACATTTTGGTTTTTTACATGCACATTTTGGTTTTTACAGTACTTTAAATGTCATTTGAAGTTTTTTTGCAAGAATCTCCTGTTTCTTTGCTACTTTGTGCCCATTAAACCTTTCCGCTAAAAGTAAAGTGAAAATGGCTATATGCAATCAGCATAAAACCATAACACCCTGCAAGTAACTCGTAGTCTGTTCAGGTTTTATGCTGTTTGCTGCTCATCAGTTTCTTAGGGTTAGATATGAAGCCTTGAACACTTGAATCTAGGTAGAAAGATCTTCAATTAATTTGGTTTTCTTAAGGACTAATAACACGTCAAAGTGCGTATCTGAGTGGTAAAGGGGTAACCAATGACCTGCGTTGAGTTGTGTTGCCTTCTACAATTTTTGTCTTGTAACCATTATTTTATTGTAATTTGAAGTTTTTTCCTGATTCCCCTGTTCTTGTATTTTTGCTATTTAACCCTTTACCACTTAGATATCTATTTTGGCGCATTTGTTGTCTTAGAAAGTTATTTTAATGAAAGACCTTTCTTACTAGATTCAGGTTTTAAAGGCTTCATTTCCAACGCTTAGAAACTGATGAACAGCAAACAGCATAATACCTGAACAGACTGCGAGTTACTCGCAGGCTGTTCTGGTTTTGTGCTGTTTGCACCATTTTCACTTTGCCTCTGAGTGGGAAAGGGTTGATTCCATTCCCCAATTATCGCCAATTAATTGTGTACAATAGATGTCTTGTATCTCTTCTGCAGGTGTCCTCTGAGGCCACTCCCGCGAACCAATCAGCTTCTGGCATGCCCGCCATGTTTGACCCGACCCAGTTCCAGTCAACCAATCAGGGGTTCAAGCAGCCTGCCCCGCCCCCGAGTCAGGGCAGACTGTCAAACAGACGTGTGTACCCTAAACGATAATACTGGAAACATTGGGTGTTTTGGGGAAAATAGGGCATTTGACAGATCATGGTGGATTTGAAAAAAAAAGCAAAAAAGACAAGTGTAATTTATACTAAGAATATTGAAGAGGAACATGTACAAATTTCAAAGCTAACCAATTATTAAGCCATAATGATAGGTGGAAATTCAAAATTGTAATTTTTGCTATAAATATTGAAATTAATCGAACATGGGAAACATTCAAATTTAAATTCCATTATGAATGAAATGGAGGAACCAAATTACAATATTAAAACTGATTAACTCAGTTTTGGATGAGTTCTTTATGCATTGATGTTTAATACTTATCAGAGAAGACATGCCAAACAATTGATTAGAGCCGTATTCAGAAGTTTATTTTCAGAATGATTTTTTTCAGAAGGCAATATGTCTGACTATATTTCAACCTGTGGGATATCACTATTTTGCTTTAGGGTCAATTGAACTTGCAATATATGCTAGAGGTTTCATCCTGGTGATGGTACTAGTCTAGATTATTTAGATATTAACATAAGCCTCGAATATCATTGCTAGATTATACTGGCATGATCAATTGGTTTTTGGTCTCATTCATATGCATTAAGATCAGTTGACACGTAATTTATTAAATGAATTTCAAACTGTTGCGCTGATATTTTCACATTTTATGCTCATTTTTTTTATGCATTTGGGATGTAAAATCATTGTTTGATTCAGTTATCTAGCTTCCTCTATCTAACAACTTGTGTACAAAAAATGTAATATTAAGAATACTAAACATTTTGTGACAAAGAAGCAAACAATTCCCAACTTTTATCCTATTAATGCATCAATCCTGGGGTAGATATTTCATTCATGATTGTGGATGTGTACTGTGTTTTCAAACTGACATTCTTGTTCTTTGGTGTTCTCTTATAATTAATTGAATGTAATAGTTTTTCTGACAGCCAGAAAAGTGGAAACACTGACCTACAATTTATGGTGAGCACAACTTAAGAGATTATTAATGTGTTCACATTTATTCAATTCACTTTATATTAATATATAATCAAAGTTTTAATGCTAATGAAAAGACATTATATTATATAAATATGCAAAGACATAATATATTGTGAAAATATTTGTATTACTGAATCAAATGGTACCTAAAGTAAAGTATTTTAACCCTTTTAGGCTTCACCATAAGTATGTATCGCATTAGTTTTATTTGGTCAATTTTGATAAATAGTTGTTTATATATTTCAAAAATAAAATTGTTATGCCCCCTTTCGAAGAAAAGGGGGCATATAGTGATCGGACTGTCCGTCACACTTTGCATTTAGGTTTCAAAAAATGCTCAAAACTTCTATGTCCCTTGAGATAAAGCCTTTATATTTGGTATGCATGTGTATATGGACAAGGCCTCTCCATACGCACAACAATTTTGACCTCTGTGACCGTGACCTTGAACTTAGGGTCCGCGTTTAGGTTTCAAAATCTGCATTTAGGTTTCGAAAAATGCTTTAACTTCTATCAAAGCGTTTCTAGGGGCATATGTCATCCTATGGTGACAGCTCTTGTTTTACAATGAGTTAATTAAACATGTACCAAAAATGGCTATCACTAAATGTATCTTCACTCTCTTATTTTACAACAATTACCATTGTTTACACTTGACAGTTTTGTTGCATGATCACATTGTTGTTTGTTTATTTTCTTATACCCCCTTTAGAAGAAAAGGGGGCATATAGTGATCGGACTGTCCGTCTGTCTGTCTGTCCGTCTTTCCGTCACACTTTGCGTTTAGGTTTCCAAAAATGCTCATAACTTCTATGTCCCTTGAGATATAGCCTTCATATTTGGTATGCATGTGTATATGCACACATTTTTTTACCCCTGTGACCTTGACCTTGAACTTAGGGTCTGCGTTTAGGTTTTGAAATCTGCGTTTAGATTTCGAAAAATGCTCATTACTTCTATGTCCCTTGAGATATAACCTTCATATTTGGTATGCATGTGTATATGGACAAGGCCTTTCCATACACACAAACATTTTTACCTCTGTGACCTTGACCTTGAAATTAGGGTCCGCGTTTAGGTTTCGAAATCTGCGTTTAGGTTTCGAAAAAACTCATAACTTCTATCAAGCGTTTATAGGGGGCATAAGTCATCCTATGGTGACAGCTCTTGTTTGTTAAAAGATTTACAATACAAAGTCCGTTGTTAATGGAAACACTGGTGTTTGTAACTTATGTTGTATCAGCAGCTGGCTGTCAAACAGCTGTTGTTGTATCTAACGTCTTGTTCTGTCTGTTTTGTTTTTTCGTCATTTTTATCACATTCCATTGAGCTATTATTACTCTCCTGAACAGACATTTTTTTTTATTATGACTGTTTCATCATTTTGTTATTTAAGATGTGAGTATGTTTTGGAATGTCAAACGAATACCTTGTTTTACAGTCAATGAAATACACATAATATAGTGCTTGGTAACCACAAGTTTAATTGGATGGTTATGTTATGTTGTACCTAAAATATGTTTGCCATAATGGTACCCACTGCCTTGCAATTGGTGAGTGGTTAAGTCACAAGTTAAAAATGAGCCTTGTCATGCAAAAATGGATATGAGTTGTGTTCTGAGAAAACTGGGCATAATGCATATGCTTAAAGTGTCGTCCCAGATTAGCGTGTGCAATCCGCACAGGCTAGTCAGGGATGACACATTCTGCTTTTATGACATTTTTCGTTTAAATGAAGTCTCTTCTTAGCAAAAATCCTATTTAGTGTCGTCCCTGATAAGCCTGTGCAGACTCATATTATCCCATATGCAGCCAGTGTAGCCCCAGACCAGCCTAGATATGGGCACAATCTGGTCAGGAGCTACCCTGTCAGATACAAGGACACGCAAGATTTTGTGATCTTGTTAGCGGACAGGGAAGCTCCTGATCAGACTGCGCAAATCCACAGGCTAGTCTGGAGTAAAGCTGGCTAAAAATGGCATATGACACATTTTTGCTTGAATCTTCTCAAATTGTGCTGTTGGACATTATTTGTTGCCATAGGAAAAAGTAGTCATTTCACGTAGTATTTATTATTTGCAATCATGTTGTAATATTATGTGTATATTCAGAAACAATTTATTTATTTTCTGACTTAGGCTGATTCCCTTCTGAACCCATACAAAATCAATCTATCATTAGCATTTTCATTTAAATGTTTTTTGCTTAGTGTTATTTTAGCATTTTGGATTTTTATTTTTCAAAGAAATATTATCACATCAGATTAAACTCTTTTTTTTTAAACTATAAAATGGTTAAAAGTATTATATAGATAACGGATGAGTTACATTGGAACCAATGTCATCAATTGTAATTACATGACTGTGCATAACTTGTTGATTTTGTTTTCTTACTAAAATGGTTAATAAATACTTTGCAAAGAAAGTAATTAAACAAATTAAACATGGAATAAAAGAGTTTTCTTAAATAAAAATAATAATAAAGTTGTGTTTTTTTGATGATTTTTCAATCAAATACAGTCTAAACAATAACATTTATCCTAAATGATTTGAATTTTACTGTCATATGTATCAATATTTTAAACACTTGTTGATGTTTTTGAATGCAAATGACATATGTATGCTCCCACCTAGTGGAAGGCATTATTCATTGCACTTGTGCTGGAGCATCAGTGTTTGTGGCATATTTCTAGTTTATTTATCAAACTTATTGTTCAGATCGGTGGCTATATTTGCCACATGTTGGTCATTTATTTCAAAATTATTTGTTGTATTTAAGGTGATTTTATTATTTTATTGTTAAGTTTGTCTATGTGCAGTTTGTAAAAGATACATTGATTCGATGAATGGATGACACTTTTAAGTGAGGAATTTGTTTTATATTATTAAATCAGTCTTTGTCAAATATATATATATATATATATATATATATATATATATATATATATTTATATATATATATACCATTTTATTTTATAAGTTATACAGATGTGGGTGTATTGCAGTTGGAATTGATGACAATTTATGTGTACATGTTGTTCAGTGTAGTTCACAAGATGTGTGTGTGTGTGTGTGTGTGTGTGTATGTGATAAAACAAATATTACTGTTACATAATTGTATAGTGTAAATACATGATCTCTCCTGGTGCTCTTCCGTTTGTTCTTATAGTGCAGTCACATGATATCTGACTCGATATGTCTTTCCCAGCGTTATATATTTAATTAGGCCCTGACTTTTTTATGAAAAAAAGCCTTTTGAGCTGATGAACAACTTTTCTGGCAGCGTTTAATACACTTTGGTATGTCTTGCCAATACATGTCAGATCTTTTTATCCCATGCTTTTGAATGACCAAATTATTTATTTATTTATTTATTTTATAAAAAAAACTGCAGTATTTCAAAGTTTATTGTGTGACGACTTTTGATTGCAAAATGATTTCCTGTGATTGGTCACTAAATTATGTAGCCAATTAAAATGCTCAAAATATAAACATAAAACATGTTGGTCGATAAGAATATTCGCAACAATACACGGCATGGCATGCGATCTATATTAACATTTAGAGTGACACTATTCTTGCTGGTTTGTTGACAAAGAACACGTTGATCGTGTTCTAACATCACTTGACACAAAACAAAAAGCAATTCTGTGCAATACTTAATATTTCAGTTGCTGAAAATGTCAAAACATCTTAAAATCAAATTATTATATTTTTTTAATCAACAAATGAACAACTCTTTATTGTTTTGATGTGTTACTACTTAGTGGAAAAATAGTTAAGTATGTATTATCTAGTATGCCCATCTTTGGAAGAAAGGGAGTTTTTTGCTTTGCCCCTATCAGATGGGTTGGTCGGCAAACTTTTTAGTTTCCACACAATATCTGGGAACGTATTCACTGCAATCATGCAGATTTATGCTAAAGTTACTGATTTTAAATGGAAAAGATATAAGGCATATACCTTAATTACTCTAAGATTTTGGACACCCTCTTTTTTATCAAAAATATTTTTGTTCGTGGCTCTTAATTTTCGGACAAACAAGTTTTTGGCCATAATTATTTTCTTTTAATTTTTGGACGGTGTGTTTTACAGCCCAATTCTACATAATTCGGCCTTGTTTTTGCCTATCTTGTGACACCTCGGTCATGTTTTTTTACAACCGGATTAAGGTCATAAAAGCTGGCATATGCATGCCCGAGGGCAATGGACCATTGTATTGTAGGACATTTGCCGCTTCATGAAATCAGGACTGAACGGACATTGCCCCTTCACCCAAATTCTCAAGATGGACATTTGCCCCTTCACTCAAATTCTCAAGGTGGACAATTGCCCCTTCACTCAAATTCTCAACATTTACCCCTTCAGACATTTGCCCCTCTATTCTATAGTACATATGATTGTGAATTCATATTTTGCAAAAAAATTACAGCTTATACATGTCAATCTCCTTTTTATGCCCCCGGTAGGGTGGCATATAGCAGTTGAACTGTCTGTCAGTATGTCAGTCAGACTGTCCGTCGGTATGTCCGTCCGTCCGTCCGAAAAAATCTTTAACATTGGCCATAACTTTTTCACTATTGAAGATAGCAATTTCATATTTGGCATGCATGTGTATCTGATGGAGCTGAACATTTTGAGTGGTGAAAGGTGAAGGTCAAGGTCATCCTTTAAGGTCAAATGTCAAATATATGGCGTCTGTCCATCCGAAAACTTTAACATTGGCCATACCTTTTTCAATATTGAAGATAGAAACTTGATAGTTGGCATGCATGTGCATCTCACGGAGCTGCACATTTTGAGTGGTGAAAGGTGAAGGTCAAGGTCATCCTTCAAGGTCAAATGTCTAATAAATGGCGTCTGTCCGTCCGTCCAAAAACTTTTACATTGGCCATAACATTTTCACTATTGAAGATAGCAGAGCATGGATGTGTATCTCATGGAGCTGAACATTTTGAGTGGTGAAAGGAGAAGGTCAAGATCATCCTTCAAGGTCAAATGTCAAATATATGGCGTCTGTCCATCCAAAAACTTTAACTTGGCCATAACTTTTTTAATATTGATGATAGCAGCTTGATATTTGGCATGTATGTGGATCTCATGAAGCTGCACATTTTGAGTGGTGAAAGGTCAAAGGTAAAAAAAAAATTAAAAATCAAAGCGGCATTCTCATGAAGCTGCACATTTTGAGTGGTGGTAGTTCAAGGTCAAGGTCATCCTTCAAGGTCAAAGGTCAAAAAATAAAATAATGAAGCGGCATTCTCATGGAGCTGCACATTTTGAGTGGTGGAAGTTCAAGGTCAAGGTCATCCTTCAAGGCCAAATAAAAAAAAATATTTCAAAGCGGCGCAATAGGGGGCATTGTGTTTCTGACGAACACATCTCTTGTTTGATAAGTGTTACTTTCAAATGAATTTAATTTAAATAGAACTCAAGTGTGTCATTTTAATTTTGTTATTTGTGTCATAAAATAATTTTAGAAATATTTGTTTTTGTAAACAAGTATTTCATGAAAGATAATTCCATTATTCTATTGTAATAATGTTCCTTTTCAAATGTATATAACTTAACATGCTTGTTTCATATCAATTTTGATAACACAAGTTTATAAATATCTTACATTTTCACAACTATAAAGAGTTAAACATTAATAACTATTATGCTTTAGCTTTGATTAGTAAATAAAGATAAAACTAAAATTAGTAAATAAAGATAATGATAAGAACAATGTTTATTATTAATGCAATAGAGGGGCAAATGTCCGAAGGGGCAACTGTCCACCTTGAGAAATTGAGTCAATGGGCAAATGTCCACCTTGAGAATTTGAGTGAAGGGGCAAATGCCGTTTAGTCCTGATTTCATGAAGGGGCAAATGTCCATATACCTATTCGCGTAATTGGGTAAGATAACATGCTACAAAAGATTCACCCAACAGCATTTGAAACAATTTCGTCCTATAAAGGAAGCAGAATGTTTTATGTTTTTACCTTTTTGCTTGCACAAATTGGTAATATGAAACCCGTGAATTACGTTTTTGCAATAAAGGTAGGTAATTTTCAGGGTAATTTCCCAAGGGAAGTCGCCTGGTTTTGGGAAAGGCCTTTATCCGAGTGTCAACAAAAGGGGTAATTATCAAATCTTTTTATATTATCAAAAGTTCTCAATTGTTTTTCCACTTGAGATAAGCTCAAATTGTATGCCCGCTTCAACAATAGAGTTGTGAAGCCTGTTCAAATATGATTCGCAAGTAGGATATTTATTTGAAATAAGATGTATGAATTTCAAACGTTGGGACAGATTACGTCTTAAGCTTCATACATTAAACAAAATTCAAACTACATTCCAATTGCACGTTAAAACATGACACTAACATGCCGAATTCTTTAACCAACGTAATGTTTTATTTCCATATAAAATTCTTGTTAACTAAATGTCCACTTAGTTTTGAAGTTTAAATATATTTTAAATATGACAGAATTTCAATGGGACACATTTTAAAAGTCGCCACTATACAATTTAAATATAAATCCCCCACCACAATCCAAAATAACGCCTATGCTATTAATGTGCGTACACTTTGAATAAGTTCGTAGTTCCGGACTTTGTTTCATGAAGTGGTCACACATTTACATAGTTTAATCCATGTTTGTAAATAATTGGTGTTGTTCGTGTTGATGTTGCTATTTATGATATTACCCTTGCTGCATCTAGCGTTAATGATTAACCTTATAGTTATACTAAGACGACGGCGATGATGATGATGATGATGATGCGTGCTGATGGTGTTCTTACTGTTGAAGACTGATGAAGTCGGTGATGATCATGGTGAAACTGCTGGTTATGTTTTTGTTGGTGTTCAGTCTTTTTTATTGTTTGCTAAAATTGAAATATTTCTACTTATCGTGGCGTGTAGTTTTTTGTTTGATTTATAAATAAAATCATATAAACGTTTACATATAGATATCTGTTTTAATATATAAATGAAAACACTCAAACATAATTATTCGATACGGAAAAAGTCCTATTGATATTTTGCGACCAAGACGCATAAACATTACGATAATGGAATATTTTATGCAATGGTAGATTATTTTTTTCTAAGAAAATAAAAGACAAGCCGCAAATGTTTGTTTAAGATAACCGGTAAATTTCGCCATCGTTCCACATGAGTAAGTTTGTTGTGTTGATAAAGGAAGGATGTCAGATTTCGAACGACTCGGCTCAGTTTGAAAAATACTGGTAAACGAACTCCTAGATGTGTTTTATGTCAAGAAAAAACCTCAACTGGTTATTTTTTACATTTTTTAATCAGAAACATTTTTATTGAAATAAATAATAATAATAATTAAAAAAAGTAATCATAACATTTAAAAGTGCCTCGCTATGTGCATACACTTAAAAATGAAGAATTTATTTTGCATTTGCAAATCAGAATTGAACCACTAAATTCAAATGAAATAGTAAACATATTTAAAGTTTAAATTTGAAATCGATCGGCTATTGTCACATGATGTTAACAAAGATTCTGCTACGGGGGAGTTTTGTCTTTCTCCCTTTCACCGAGGTTTTTACCTAGGCCGCTCATTCCTGTTACGCTGGTCTAATTAGATGTGTCACACATGTGATAGTAGTAGCATTGAAATGACAAAAAATGATATCAAGACGGCAAGGATGTGTCTGAGGCGTTCAACTGAGTTCGAGGAAAACCAATTGTCGAATTTTTACCTTTAGATCTAGTTTTTAGACGCATGTGACCCAGATTCGAACTGGACCTAGGCGTCATCCAGATAAACATGCAGACCAACCTGAGACATAAATGTGGTCTATAAATAGGTTAGAAAGATTTTCAAAGATTTGACCTGATGACCTACTTTATGACGCGCGTGACCCAGATTCAAACTCAGCTTTAATGTTGTCAATACAATCTTTCTGACACAGTTTCATCAACATTGAGTCATAAATGTGCAATCCAGTGTGGTAACAAGGTATTTTTTAGAATTTTCCTGGTGACTCAGTCTTTGGACACATGTGACCCTAAATACAACTTTCATTACAACAGAGACAAAGCTTGTTAACATTTTACATTTATATTAAAGTCGAATG